>NC_091161.1:22505373-22518440 GCF_040958095.1 Procambarus clarkii | reverse complement strand
TAATGGCTACCGACCAACTTGTTTGTTAGTTCATTTAAATTTGGTTAATTCATATTATATTGATCTCATTTTGTTCTCTTAATTAAGTTCATACTAATTATAGGTTAAAAAGCTAAATAAAATTTTATTATCTTTAAGACTATTTTACTTTACAATTATCATTTGTCAAATTTTTTATATATTCATCTTGACAGTCTCTACTGATTTTTTTGTTCTCTCCTCAAACTTGTGACCTTTGTCTAGTGACCTTTACTCTACCTCTAATTGTTTCATTTCTTTTGTTTACTTGCATTTATTGTTGTGTTTTGCCATAATTATTCTCTAATTTTAGTAGACTTAATACTTTGTAAGCTCTTATTGTATTGTTATATTATTGTATTGTTGTGTTTTGCTATAATTACTTTCTATTTTACAGCAGATTTAGTATTTAACAGTTCCTGTAATTGCTTATCTTATTGTATCGTATTATTTTATCTATATGCTTACTGATATTGATCGTGATCGAAATCTTCTGTCCCATATCCACCCAAATCAGCACATTGATCATCATTATTGCAGGTATTACACAGCAAATCTTGCAAAAAACAAACTCCTAAATAGCACTTGCTTATCAGTTTACAACCAAAATGTTAGGTCACTTGGTAAACACTTTGATGATATAAATGCACTACTTACAGCACTAGGTACTAAATTATCATTCATCATTTTAACGGAAACTTGGCAAAGTAATGACTATACCCAACTCTACAATTTAGCTGGTTATAAAGCCATTCATAACTGCAGGCCTAATAAAAAAGGTGGTGGCACAGCAATATATTACAAAGATACCTTCATTTGCAATAGTGTTATTAGTGATAGAGACGACTATTGTGAATATACCTTTGCCAAGCTCTCCAGTAAACCCCTTAAATCCTCCCTGACAATCGGTGCCATCTATAGATTTCCTAATACCAACATAGCTTTATTCTCTGACAATGTAAGGAATCTTATCATAAATAACAATCTCAACAAAAATCACATCATTCTCGGAGGTGATTTCAATATTGACCTGGGTCTTCAAAACAACCCTCAAGTTGACTATTTCCGTAACAGCATGCACTCCTGTATGCTAATCCCCACAATCACCAAGCCCACCCGAGTCACTCAAACATCTGCCACTACCCTGGATCACCTATGGACTAATATAACAGCTCCCCTTACATCTGGGGTAATTTATGACAGAACAACTGACCACTATTCTACCTTCCTCTCAGCAAACTTGGACACATCACCACCAGAAACCAAGAAACTCATTCAGGCTACATAGTGAATCAGCTTTAGGCAATCTCTCTAATGCACTTCACAATATTAACTGGGAATCTGAATTTAATAATACACAGGATATAAACTCATCAACTAACCTCTTTCTCTCCAAAACTCTAAGCCTCTACAACACTCACTGTCGTCTCCTTACCAAACAAGTAACTGATAAAAGAAAAATAACCCGTGGCTCACAAGTGGCATAATTAAATCAATCAACAAAAAACATGAATATGAAAAGAAATTTAGGAGTGGCCTAGTTTCAAAGGAAGTAGTTAAAAGGTACTCATCAGTGCTTACCAGTATCATAAGCAAAACTTTCATATTATGAGACTAGATTCAAAGAAGCAAAAGGCAACATGAAAAGCACATGGAAACCATCTCTAATATCCTAGGAACTAAACAACACTCCTACAACCAGATAACACTCTCTAAGGATGGCCTTACACCGTCATCTGACTTAGAAATGGCGAATGAATTTAATAGCTTCTTTTCATCGATTGGTGCTAACCTTGCAAGTAAAATCCCACAGACTCAGACACATATCAACACATTCTCTCAGGCAGCTATCCAAACTCTCTTCTCCTTTCACCAGTCAGCCCGACAGATGTTGTGTCCATCATACACTCTTAAAAACCAAGCTGGGAATATCAGTGAAATCCCATCCATTGTATACAAGAGTGCCTCCATGCCCTTGCGCCACCTATAGCTCTGCTGTTCAACAAATCCCTTGAGTGTCATACCTTCCCTGATATCCTTAAAGAAGCAAGAGTAACGCCAGTTCATAAAGGAGGTAATCCGGCAGACATAAACAACTATAGACCAATATCGAACCTACCCATTCTATCAAAAATATTTGAAAAAATGATCTACAAACAGCTCTACTCCTATCTCGGAAAATTCGACATTCTTAGCCCCTGTCAGTTTGGCTTCCGCTCTCGAAAGAGTACCAACCATGCAATTATTAGTCTCCTTGATATAATTTACTGAGCCCTTGACAAAAATGAGTTTCCGATTGGACTCTTCATTGTCATGAGAAAGGCCTTTCATACTGTTAATCACGATTACCTCTTACGTAAACTCCATCATTATGGAATCCGAGGCCATGCACTGGACTATATCCAATCCTATCTTAGTGATAGACACCAATGTGTAGCCATCAATACTATAACCTCTCCATTCTACAATAACTGTTGGAGTGCCACAGGCAGCATCTTGGGACCTCTTCTATTTCTTATATACATCAATGATCTGCCTAATGTCTCTAACGTTTCTGAACCTATTTTGTTTGCTGATGATACTACCCTCATCTACTCCAACCCCAACCCACATACATTAAATGATGATGTTATAATGAACTAAAAAAAGTCCACTTATGGATGTCAACCAACAACTAATACTAACATAGAAAAGACCTACTACATCCTATTTGGAAGCAAATCTACAAATGCAATTCAGCTTCAGATAGACAATGTAAACATTAGCAATAAAAATGATGGAAAGTTTCTGGCCTATTCCTAGACAAGAGACTCAACTTCAGTACCAATATACAACACATAACTAAGTCTCTAAAACAGTTGGTATACTCTCCAAAATCAGATATTATGTACCTAACTCTGCTCTCATCTCTCTATATTATGCACTAATCTATCCCTATCTCAACTATGGTATCTGTGCATGGGGTTCAACCACTGCAAACCACCTCAAGTCCATCATCACCTAGCAAAATCTGCTATCAGAATAATATCAAATTCTGCTTTCAGACAACACTCAGCCCCCTTGTTTAACTCCCTAAACATGCTAAACATAATCTCACTCCATAAATTCTCTTGTGTCAACTACATTTACAAAACCCTGTTCTTAAATGCAAACCATGCTCTGAAACTCTCCCTGGACAGATGTAATAGGACCCATTATCACCACACCAGAAATAAATATATCTTTGATATCCCCAGGGTCAAGCTTAATCTGTGTAAACACTATGCAAATTAAGGGACCTAGTCTATGGAACTCACTCCCTAGTGAATTGAAAAACTGTAAAACTTTTGCCTTATTTAAAAGAAAAACCAAAAAGTACCTAATTTCATCTTCTTAGTTTCCTACACTGAGCTTTAAATTTGCTCTGTACCTAGTGTTACCCAATCTCCGAATTTTTATGTAATATACAAACAACCTTATCATTGTGTTCATTGCTGTCTTCTTTATGTGCTAGCCATATGCTGTATTGTGACTACCAATTTTTTTCAACTACCATTCAAGCTGTCATTGCCAATCAATCTTATATTGTTTCTGCTGTATTGTGCCTACCAATTTTTGTCAACTACCATTCAAGCTGTCATTGCAATCAATCTTAGCTACCTATGTGCTTTAATATACTGTACCTACAATTTTCTCTCATCTTTTTTTCATTCCATGTAACTTATCATTTTTTTGTCTATAAAATTTTGCAAGTATTTACCTCCTTAAAATTTTTATTAGATTAAGGACCTGCCCGAAACGCTGCGCGTGCTAGTGGCTTTACAAGACTGTTATTACCATATTATGTATCCTCACATTCCCAATGTACATTCTTGTATATGCATAAATAAAATAAAATAAAAATAAAATGTTTTAAACTTCATGTATTAAAATTAGATTTGCAAGCAATTCACCACATTAGAAAAATTTCACAAATTATCACTAAATCGATTGTTCACGATCTCAGTTTTTGGAAAAAATTTAATTGGGCTACGCATCCCAGGTGTCATTATTCGTTAGAGAATATCAATAATGTAAACCTTGTTTTTCAAGTTCGGATATATGAACGGAAATTTTTAGCATTTAAGGGAATAAGCGGGTACGTGTTTTAGCATGGCTGAACTCAATATTGTTAGAGTAAGTGGTAATTTTGGTTCATTAAGTAAGTAATTATCAAAAGAAGGCACCAAACCGGGAAGGCTATGTAGCACCATCAAATGTGCGGAATAATCAGAAGGCGCTAAATATCACCATGGATGCCAATACGAGAACAAAAACGCATAAGGTGAAAGATATCAAAAATATCCGAGTCACCAAGAATTCTATTGAGGGACAGGTGACCGCGAAGGGCGGTCAGAAAGCATGACCACACACTCGCCCTGGAAGTCAGGACATTCAAGAAGGATATGCACGACCGTAAGAGGGACAATGCAATTAGGACAATAAGGAGCAGGGCGGCGCTCCATCAAGTGACCATGGGTTAAGCGAGTATAGCCAATATGCAACCTCGCCAGAGCCGTTTCCCATTGCCGGTTACGGTGGTAGGAGGGACGGCCATGAGGAAACACAACATTTAAGAGTACGTAGTTTGTTACCAGTAACAGACGACCAAGAAGCCTGCCAACGGGTAAGGATGGAAGAATGGATAACCGGGTAAAAGTCGGAATATAGAATACCTTTACGAGAGATGGAACAAGAGCGGACAGCTTCCTTGGCGGCAGCATCCGCACGCTCATTGAAAGAGACACCAATATGGTTGGGAACCCAACAAAACTCAACCAACTTAAATTTACTGTGAACAAGAAACAGCCAATGCTGGATCTCGACAACTACTGGATGAACCGGATTAAAGGACCCGAGAGCCATGAGGGCACTACTAGAGTCAACAACAATTACAAAGGAAGACTGACAACGAGAAAGCAGGAGACGAAGAGCATAGAGAATAGCATAAAGCTCCGGAGGTAAACGACACATATAAGTGCGATCAGGAAAAACAACAGAGTAGCCAACACCGTCCGCAGACTTAGACCCATCGGTGAAGACAGAAACGGAGTGGGAGTGAGAAAAAAAGTGCTCAAGGAAAAGGCGTTTTAGAACCGTAGGAGGGGTAAAAGCTTTAGTGATGCGGGTCAAGGATGTACAAAACTGCGGAAGGGGGACTCTCCACGGGGGCAAAGAAGGAACAACACAAGGAAAAATATTAGAAATATGAAAGGAAAGAGAATCCTGTAAGCGAGATAACCGGACAAAAAGAGGGAGGTGGGGATGAGGAACAGGAACCGTAGAAGGGGTAAAAGTTAAAACACGACAGAGGCGAGAGGAAGGATGTTGCAAGGACCGTGCAAGATAGCGAAGACAGTAGCGATCACGGCGTTCCTGGAGAGACAGGAAGCCAGTGTCAACATACAAGCTGAGGATGGGAGTCGAACGAAAGGCACCAGAGCTGAGGCGCAGCCTAGTATGGTGCAAAGCATCTAGACGGCGAAGAATAGAAGGAGAAGCAGACGAGTAAGCAGGGCAACCATAATCGAGCTTAGACAGGACGAGAGAGGAATGTAAAGCACGAAGTGCGCGCCTATCCGCTCCCCAAGAAGTATGGGACAATACCCAAAGGAGGGTAATGGCTGTAGAGCACTCAACACAGAGGTAAGAGATATGGGGAGACCAAGACAAACGAGTGTCAAGGAATAACCCCAAAAGCTTCGTGAAATCTTTGTACTCAAGGGGATGACCATAAAGTGACAAAGAGGGACGAAGAACGACCCGTTTCCGAGTAAAGGTCAGGGCACAAGTCTTAGTAGTAGAGAACTTGAAGCCGTGATCGGTGGCCCAAGATGACACGGCATCAATCGCAAGTTGAAGCCGGCGTTGAAGGAGAGGCGAGTCATCACCCTGAGAGCAAAGGGTAAGATCATCGACATAGAGAGCGGAGAAGACGCCCGAAGGAAGAGAGGAAAGACGACCATTTAGGGCAACCAGAAAAAGAGTAGTGCTCAGAACACTACCCTGGGGCACACCTTCGTATTGCTAAAAAGAGGCAGAGAGAGCAGTACCAAGCCGCACCCGAAAGGAACGACGAGAGAGGAAGCTGCGGAAAAAGAGAGGGAGATGACCACGAGGCCAAAAGAATGAAGCTGGGATAGAATATGTTATCGCCAAGTGGTGTCGTAAGCCTTTTCCAGGTCAAAAAGGACGGCAACAACGGAGGTCTTCGCAGCAAAAGCAGTACAAATATAGACCACCAAGTTCACCAGGACATCAGTCGTGCTGCGGCACTTGCAGCAACCAAACTGAGAAGTGAAAAGGAGGTGATGGTGTTTCAGGAACCACATCAGACGAACGTTAACCATACGTTCAAAGAGTTTGCAGACACAACTTGTGAGGGCAATAGGGCGAAAGTCATTAGGGTATGTTCCCAGAGACTCTGCTTTGCGAGCAGGGAGGACAACGGCATCGAGCCAGTCCTCAGGGACTGACGACGACTCCCAGATCCGATTATACAGACTCAGTAAATACCGAGACGTGCACAGAGGGAGATGGCGAAGCATCTCATAATGAATACCATCGGAGCCCGCCGCCATAGAACCGCAGAGGGCCAGGGCAGAACTAAGTTCAGAGAGAGAGAAGGGATCGTTATAGGAAAGTCGAAGATGAGTGCAGAAATCCAAAGGACGAGACTCAAGGACAGGTTTACGAAGAAGGAAAGATTGGGGAAGATGAAGACCAGAGCTAACAGAAGAAAATTGGGAACCCAGTTCGGTAGCGACCTGCAACGGGTCCGCCACAAAAGTACCATGGAGGTGAAGGACTGGTGAAACATCAGGAACGAACTTACCCGCTATCTTGCGGATACGCTTCCAGATCTGTGCAGAAGAATTTCGGACGTAATGGAGGAGACATAAGATGCCCAACATTCACGTTTAGCCGTACGGATGGCCCTACGGGCCACCGCACTCGCCTTCCGAAAGAAAAGAAAAGAATCGGTCGTCTGCCGACGGCGGTGTCTCTTCCAGGCTGCACACTTGCAGCAGAAAGCCCGAGCACAGTCTGCATTCCACCAGGAAACGCACTTCCGTGGACCCCGAGAGGAAGAACGAGGAATAGAGCAGAGGGCAGCGTCGAAGACAGTGTCATGAAAAAGGAGAGAGCGAGGGAGAGGCAGAAGGGAGAGGTCAGAGAGCACTGAGGGTAAAGAGGTTCCAATCCGCTTTCGCAAACTGCCATCTAGGGAAGGAGAGGGGAGGGTGAAAAGAGAAAAAGGAAACAAGGATAGGGAAATGGTCACTGCCATGGAGGTCATCAAGAACCTGCCACGAGAAATCTAAGTAAAGAGAAGACGAGCAAAGAGAAAGATCAAGACATCAAACAATGCGAGTCAGAGAGTCCAAATGCGTGGGCTCACCAGAATTCAGAAGAGACAGGGAAGAAGAGAGGATAAACGGCTCAAGAAGGCGACCCCGGGTGTTCGTCAGAACATCACCCCAAAGGGAATGACGACAATTGAAATGACCCAGCAGGAGCACAGGCTCCGGCAAGGAGTCCAGTAAGTGTTTCAGATCAGGAAGAGAAAGCGGGACACTCGGGGGAAGATAAATGGAACAAACAGTGTACCATTTCCCCACAAAGATACGAGCAACAGAAGAATGGAGAGGCGAAGGAAAAAGTAAGGGGACAAAGGGAACATCAGAGCGAATCAAGATAGCAGAAGAGTTAGGAGCCTAAGCAACAGCTGGGGGGGGGGGAGAAAGGAATAGCCACGAAAGCGACCAGGACGAGCACCAAGCATCGGCTCTTGGAGACAGACACAAAGGAGCGAAAACCGCGAAATCAGAAGTTGGAGTTCAAGGAAATTGGCGAAATAACCTCGAACGTTCCATTGAAGAATAGACATCGCCGAGTAGAGAAAGGACAAAACAGAGAACAAGGAAGAAACAAAGGCGAAAGAGCAACATAGCACGTTAAAGAATGTCAGGGTCGGGATCAGGGTCAGCAAAGTCAGGGTTAGGGGGCATGGGTAAACTGAGCAAAGACGGACGGAAGGAAGCGGGAGAACAGACCAGATGTGGACGGGCGGGGTCCGGAGGAGGAGGAGGAAGAGGAGGAGGCAACCGAGAGGAGCAGTCAAGGACAGCAGCAGGAAGAGGGGGAGGAGAAAGAGGGGAGCATACCTCAGCAAAGGCAGCAACCGAGAGGGAAGCGGGAGCCAAAGAAACCTCCATAGCAGGAACAGGGGGCGCAACCACCGAAATGGGAGGGGAAGGAGCGATAGAGGCAGAAGTAGGGGCCGAGGAAGAAAGCGAAACCTTCTTACCTGCCGGGGAGGAGGAAGGAGAGGAGCCAGGCTTACGCTTCTGACTTAAAGAGACAGGTGTTCCAGCAATAACGTACTGGGCAACGGATTCTAGCGTCTCAACAGGAGAAGCTGATCGAGAGCACACATGACGGCCGTTTGGAGAGCAATGGACATCAGCCCGCACCGACAGGCGGCGGGGAGAGTCAAGAGATAGAGGGGAAGGATGGGAAGGAGGATCGGAGGGAGACGAGAAAGAAGACACAGGAGACAAGACAGACCGGGTAGAAAGAAGGGGAAGCCCAGACAGAGGACCAGGAGGTAGACCCTTCAGGACAGAACTCAAAGGAAAAGAGGAGGGGGCAGTAGGCGTATCAGGGTCGAAGGCCCGGAAACGGTTGTGACGCTGAGGAAGGTGGGAAGTACGAGGAGAGGAAAAGTGCAACACGCGAGCATAAGAGATATTAGCATAAGGCGGGAGCCGACGAACCTGGCGCCTCGCCTCAGGAAAAGATAAACGCTCCCGGTGCTTCAAGTTGAGGACGGCTGCCTCAAGCTTGTAATGGACACACACACGGGAGAAGGTAGGATGGGCCTCACTGCAGTTGAGGCAACGAGCCTGGGGAGAAGTGAACTCCGACTTAGAGTGACCTTCGCCACCACACAAAGGACAGAGAGAGACAGTCCCAGAGCAGCGGAGGGCACCGTGCCCAAACCTCCAGCACTTGTTGCAGAGCCGAGGAGAAGGAATATACTCCTGGACAGAGCACCTGGCACCAGCAAGAATGCCAGAGGGTGGAAGGGTCCTACCATCAAAGGTAATCTTCACAACCCGAAGGGGTTGACGGCGACTACCACGAGGGGGACGAGTAAACGTGTCCACCTGGAGGACAGAATGGCCCTGGGCATCAAGGATATGTCGAATATCGTCGTGGCAGTCCCGCAGATTCCGAACACCGGTCGCAACATGGGGCAGGAGGAGAATAGTGCCAACACTGGCATTCAACCGAGCGTTCTTTGAGACCCGAACAGGGGTCTCGCCAAGGCAGGATAAGGCAGCCAAGCGGGAAGCTGCATCCTGAGAAGGAGCAGCAATGACACGTGTACTGACATGAGTGGGGTTGAAGGTAACAGAAGCATCCACGGAATCAACAAGATGTCGATGGAGGGAGAAATCATCAGGAGGCGCAGAATCAAGAGGGAGGAGATCAAAATATTTGGCCCACGAAGCGGGACCAAACAAGGCTTGATAGGTATCAAAACGGGAAGGAATCGGGCGAGGACGGCGTTGAGAACCCCCAGAGAGAGAGAGGGGTTAAAAGGCGCAGTAGTTTCAACTAGAGACTGAGCCGCGCCAGGGGACGAGGTAGTCACCACTGGGGGCCTGGGGCTCGACCCAACCACAGAGGAGGGAGGGGAGCTGAGGGGAGGAGTCAGAGAGGCCAAAGGAGGAGCAAGGTCGGGGCCCAATGCAGCAGAGGCTACAGAGCCCGGTCTTCCAACACGGACCGACTCGGGGGCTTGGTCGCCCACCCCACGAGCTTGAGAAGGTAAAGGAGAAACTGAAACATCGGTTAACATTGCTACGAAAAAGAAATATTAATTCACGAATATGCCCCCACACCCACCATGGAGCCACAATTAGAGGCAGGACACCCAACAAGAAGCTATCACCGATCATGCCTTGGGCCCCCCTAGGGGTGCGTCGTGAGTATACGCCCCACAAACGCCACCTTAAGAACCAACAGCCCGTCGAGATCGGGTTCAGTGACGAAAGGGGGAGTGACAATAAAAGGTTCCCCTCGCTCTCGACGTTGGGTACTACAGTTCTACGGGTGCAAGAATATGCCTCCTCAAGCACCCGGGCGTCAAAATAGAGGAAGTCCAAAGGAATAACCAAAACAAGCAAAAGGTCGGCAGGAAACGACAAGCAGATAGGAGAAGAGTGGGGAGAAAAACGAAACAGAACGGAAAAGAAAAGTCGCTCAGCACAATTGGAGAGGATGGCAGCAGGAGCACAAGGCTACAAAAGGACAGAGGACTGCCCTAAGGAGCATCACACTCCGGCGGCCGCCCACTAAGCCCCCTCACGGCATCAACGGGCTGAGCGGGGAGTGGGAGACTGCTACCAAAATATATTAATATATATATATATATATATATATATATATATATATATATATATATATATATATATATATATATATATTTATATTTACATATATATATATATATATATATATATAACTGAAAACTCACACCCCAGAAGTGACTCGAACCCATACTCCCACAACTGGTATGTACAGGGACGCCTTAATCCGCTTGACCATCACGACCGGACTAAGGAAGTGATAGCCGAGGCTATATGAACCACTTCCCCGCCGGCACTCGGATGGTAATCTTGGGCATAGCATTTTATCAAATCACCTCATTCTTTGGGGCACACGTGAGGAACACAAATGCAAACAAGCCTGAATGGTCCCCAGGACTATATACAACTGAAAACTCACACCCCAGAAGTGACTCGAACCCATACTCCCACAACTGGTATGTACAGGGACGCCTTAATCCGCTTGACCATCACGACCGGACTAAGGAAGTGATAGCCGAGGCTATATGAACCACTTCCCCGCCGGCACTCGGATGGTAATCTTGGGCATAGCATTTTATCAAATCACCTCATTCTTTGGGGCACACGTGAGGAACACAAATGCAAACAAGCCTGAATGGTCCCCAGGACTATATACAACTGAAAACTCACACCCCAGAAGTGACTCGAACCCATACTCCCACAACTGGTATGTACAGGGACGCCTTAATCCGCTTGACCATCACGACCGGACTAAGGAAGTGATAGCCGAGGCTATATGAACCACTTCCCCGCCGGCACTCGGATGGTAATCTTGGGCATAGCATTTTATCAAATCACCTCATTCTTTGGGGCACACGTGAGGAACACAAATGCAAACAAGCCTGAATGGTCCCCAGGATTATATACAACTGAAAACTCACACCCCAGAAGTGACTCGAACCCATACTCCCACAACTGGTATGTACAGGGACGCCTTAATCCGCTTGACCATCACGACCGGACTAAGGAAGTGATAGCCGAGGCTATATGAACCACTTCCCCGCCGGCACTCGGATGGTAATCTTGGGCATAGCATTTTATCAAATCACCTCATTCTTTGGGGCACACGTGAGGAACACAAATGCAAACAAGCCTGAATGGTCCCCAGGACTATATACAACTGAAAACTCACACCCCAGAAGTGACTCGAACCCATACTCCCACAACTGGTATGTACAGGGACGCCTTAATCCGCTTGACCATCACGACCGGACTAAGGAAGTGATAGCCGAGGCTATATGAACCACTTCCCCGCCGGCACTCGGATGGTAATCTTGGGCATAGCATTTTATCAAATCACCTCATTCTTTGGGGCACACGTGAGGAACACAAATGCAAACAAGCCTGAATGGTCCCCAGGACTATATACAACTGAAAACTCACACCCCAGAAGTGACTCGAACCCATACTCCCACAACTGGTATGTACAGGGACGCCTTAATCCGCTTGACCATCACGACCGGACTAAGGAAGTGATAGCCGAGGCTATATGAACCACTTCCCCGCCGGCACTCGGATGGTAATCTTGGGCATAGCATTTTATCAAATCACCTCATTCTTTGGGGCACACGTGAGGAACACAAATGCAAACAAGCCTGAATGGTCCCCAGGACTATATACAACTGAAAACTCACACCCCAGAAGTGACTCGAACCCATACTCCCACAACTGGTATGTACAGGGACGCCTTAATCCGCTTGACCATCACGACCGGACTAAGGAAGTGATAGCCGAGGCTATATGAACCACTTCCCCGCCGGCACTCGGATGGTAATCTTGGGCATAGCATTTTATCAAATCACCTCATTCTTTGGGGCACACGTGAGGAACACAAATGCAAACAAGCCTGAATGGTCCCCAGGACTATATACAACTGAAAACTCACACCCCAGAAGTGACTCGAGTGGGAGTGGGAGTTTTCAGTTGTATATAGTCCTGGGGACCATTCAGGCTTGTTTGCATTTGTGTTCCTCACGTGTGCCCCAAAGAATGAGGTGATTTGATAAAATGCTATGCCCAAGATTACCATCCGAGTGCCGGCGGGGAAGTGGTTCATATAGCCTCGGCTATCACTTCCTTAGTCCGGTCGTGATGGTCAAGCGGATTAAGGCGTCCCTGTACATACCAGTTGTGGGAGTATGGGTTCGAGTCACTTCTGGGGTGTGAGTTTTCAGTTGTATATAGTCCTGGGGACCATTCAGGCTTGTTTGCATTTGTGTTCCTCACGTGTGCCCCAAAGAATGAGGTGATTTGATAAAATGCTATGCCCAAGATTACCATCCGAGTGCCGGCGGGGAAGTGGTTCATATAGCCTCGGCTATCACTTCCTTAGTCCGGTCGTGATGGTCAAGCGGATTAAGGCGTCCCTGTACATACCAGTTGTGGGAGTATGGGTTCGAGTCACTTCTGGGGTGTGAGTTTTCAGTTGTATATAGTCCTGGGGACCATTCAGGCTTGTTTGCATTTGTGTTCCTCACGTGTGCCCCAAAGAATGAGGTGATTTGATAAAATGCTATGCCCAAGATTACCATCCGAGTGCCGGCGGGGAAGTGGTTCATATAGCCTCGGCTATCACTTCCTTAGTCCGGTCGTGATGGTCAAGCGGATTAA
>NC_091161.1:22235373-22500373 GCF_040958095.1 Procambarus clarkii | reverse complement strand
GAGTGTACCGTGATCCGGCCTGTACTCCTTTTGACATACCAGAAAAGAGTCTAAGGAAACTACTCCAAGCTTGTACTAAAGAGACACCCGTCTTGAGCCCGGATGGACACATGTATAAGCAAGTAGATGGGGTCGCCATGGGTTCTCTCCTAGGTGTCCTGTTTGCAAACTTCTACATGGGTACCATCGAGCAAAAAGTCTTAGTCGACATGAACTTGAAACCGACCATATACTGCAGGTATGTTGACGACATTTTTACACAGGTACCTGATGTCAGACATCTGCAGGAGCTGAAGGAGGCATTTGAACAGAATTCTGTGTTGCGTTTCACTTACGAGATGGAGAAGGATGGGAAGCTGCCCTTTCTAGATGTAACAGTCATGGAAAGGAGCGGAATTTTCCACACTGCAGTCTACACTAAGGAAACAAACATAGGAATGTGCCTGAATGCCAACAGTGACTGCACGGACAGGTACAAGAGGAGTGTTGTTACCGCTTATGTCGACCGTGCCCTCAGCCACAGCTCAGAATGGAAGCAAGTCGACGAAGAACTCTGTAGGGTAAGGCAGTTCCTAGTCAACAACGGCTTCTCCAATGGTTTCGTGGAAGACATCATAAGAAGGAAAGTGAAACGCCATGCAACCTCTGAATAGACAACTAACACAACACCTGTACCCCCTATTAGACTATTTTACAGGAACTTCTTTTCCACAGCCCATAAAATGGAGGAAAGGGTCCTGAAAGATATTGTCAGTAGAAACGTTATCCCTACAGACAAAAATCAGAAGATACAACTGACAATTTACTATAAAACCAACAAAACAGCCAGCCTACTCATGAGAAACTCTCCAGACACAAAGCAGAACGTTTTAAAAGAGACCAACGTCGTCTATGCCTTCAAATGCCCTCTTGAGGATTGTAAGCCTCAAAAAACTCAGTATATAGGCAAGACAACAACATCTCTTTCCAGGCGTTTAACGATGCATAAGCAACAGGGCTCCATTAAGGAACATATAGCCTCTTCCCACAACCAAACCATCACCAGAGAAATCTTTGCAAACAACACAGAAATCATCGATAGATACAGCAATAGCAGGCGGCTCGACATCTGCGAGGCACTACACATCAAGAAGTCAACACCAGCAATCAACAGCCAATTAATGCACAACTATATTCTACCCACTTCAAGACTCCGCTCCAATATAGAAGCATCAAGAAATATGGGCCAATAAAAATAGGCCTTCTGCAGTTACCTACTTTTAATACCTGTTTCATTGTTTCGTGTTCTGTCTTGTGTTAAAAGTTTATTTTCACCTCATCCAAAACTATTGTAACATGTCACTTCACCCAAATGTAGGTATAAAAACTCGAAAGATGTTTGAGCTCTATTCAGTTAAAAATGTGTGTGCTTGTGTAAACTAAAGTCTTTGAAAATGTAATAAGTTTTACGAAACGCGCTCAAGTGTTGCGTCAGACTAGAAATATAAATGAATTTTGGAGAATTGATCTTTGAATTACCATCAACAGTGAAAAGAAACGTAAGAAAGATCGAGAAAATTCGTGTTAGAATTATTAATCTTACTTTTTCGGTCATATTTAATAATATGACCGAAATATATATATATATATATATATATATATATATATATATATATATATATATATATATATATATATATATGCGAACAAGCCTGAATGGTCCCCAGGACTATATGCGAATGAAAACTCACACCCCAGAAGTGACTCGAACCCATACTCCCAGAAGCAACGCAACTGGTAACTACAGGGCGCCTTAATCCGCTTGACCATCACGGCCGTCAAAAGGAAGTGATAGCCGAGGCTATTTGAGCCACTTCCCCGACGGCAACTCGGATGGTAATCTTGGGCATAGCATTTCACCAAATCACCTCATTCTTTGGGGCACACGTGAGGAACACAAATGCGAACAAGCCTGAATGGTCCCCAGGACTATATGCGAATGAAAACTCACACCCCAGAAGTGACTCGAACCCATACTCCCAGAAGCAACGCAACTGGTAACTACAGGGCGCCTTAATCCGCTTGACCATCACGGCCGTCAAAAGGAAGTGATAGCCGAGGCTATTTGAGCCACTTCCCCGACGGCAACTCGGATGGTAATCTTGGGCATAGCATTTCACCAAATCACCTCATTCTTTGGGGCACACGTGAGGAACACAAATGCGAACAAGCCTGAATGGTCCCCAGGACTATATGCGAATGAAAACTCACACCCCAGAAGTGACTCGAACCCATACTCCCAGAAGCAACGCAACTGGTAACTACAGGGCGCCTTAATCCGCTTGACCATCAAATATGCTATGCCCAAGATTACCATCCGAGTTGCCGTCGGGGAAGTGGCTCAAATAGCCTCGGCTATCACTTCCTTTTGACGGCCGTGATGGTCAAGCGGATTAAGGCGCCCTGTAGTTACCAGTTGCGTTGCTTCTGGGAGTATGGGTTCGAGTCACTTCTGGGGTGTGAGTTTTCATTCGCATATAGTCCTGGGGACCATTCAGGCTTGTTCGCATTTGTGTTCCTCACGTGTGCCCCAAAGAATGAGGTGATTTGGTGAAATGCTATGCCCAAGATTACCATCCGAGTTGCCGTCGGGGAAGTGGCTCAAATAGCCTCGGCTATCACTTCCTTTTGACGGCCGTGATGGTCAAGCGGATTAAGGCGCCCTGTAGTTACCAGTTGCGTTGCTTCTGGGAGTATGGGTTCGAGTCACTTCTGGGGTGTGAGTTTTCATTCGCATATAGTCCTGGGGACCATTCAGGCTTGTTCGCATTTGTGTTCCTCACGTGTGCCCCAAAGAATGAGGTGATTTGGTGAAATGCTATGCCCAAGATTACCATCCGAGTTGCCGTCGGGGAAGTGGCTCAAATAGCCTCGGCTATCACTTCCTTTTGACGGCCGTGATGGTCAAGCGGATTAAGGCGCCCTGTAGTTACCAGTTGCGTTGCTTCTGGGAGTATGGGTTCGAGTCACTTCTGGGGTGTGAGTTTTCATTCATATATATATATATATATATATATATATATATATATATATATATATATATATATATATATATATATATATGTCGTACCTAGTAGCCAGAACGCACTTTTTGGCCTACTATGCAAGGCATGATTTGCCTAATAAGCCAAGTTTTCCTGAATTAATATATTTTCTCTAATTTTTTTCTCGTGAAATGATAAAGCTACCAATTTCATTATGTATGAGGTCAATTTTTTTTATTGGAGTTAAAATTAACGTAGATATATGACCGAACCTAACCAACCCTACCTAACCTAACCTAACCTATCTTTATAGGTTAGGTTAGGTTAGGTAGCCGAAAAAGTTAGGTTAGGTTAGGTAGGTTAGGTTGTCAAAAAACAATTAATTCATGAAAACTTGGCTTATTAGGCAAATCGGGCCTTGCATAGTAGGCTGAGAAGTGCATTCTGGCTACTAGGTACGACATATATATATATTAGTATATTTTGGTAGCAGTCTTTCCTGTAGACATATATTATTAAATATGACCGAAAAAGTAAGATTAATAATTCTAACACGAATTTTCTCAATCTTTCGTACATTTCTTTTCACTGTTGGAGGTAAATAAAAAATCAATTTTCCAAAATTCATTTTTATTTCTAGTCTGACGCGACACAAGCGCGTTTCGTAAAACGTATTACATTTTCAAAGAATTTAATTTACAAATACACAACTGAATAGAACTTACGCATCTCCGATTTTATATCTACATTTGAGTGAGGTGGATGGGGTGAGGTGGCATTAATAGGGTATTAATTTCATCAACACAAGACAGAACAAGAGGTGGCATTAATAGGGCATTAATTTCATCAACACAAGACAGAACACGAAACAATGGGTATTGAATAGAAGTGTTTGTAGAAAGCCTATTGGTCCATATTTCTTGATGCTTCTATATTGGAGCGGAGTCTTGAGGTGGGTAGAATATAGTTGTGCATTAATTGGCTGTTGATTGCTGGTGTTGACTTCTTGATGTGCTACACATCCTGATTGACATTACAGTTCAGCGTTTTATATATGTATATTACACATGAGAGGATGTGCAGTGACTTAATATCTAACATATTCAGAGATTTGAGTAAGGGTACCGAGTGATGTCTGGGGCCAGAGTTAGATATTGTCCTAATAGCAGCTTTGTGTTGAGTAATTAGAGGACGTAAATGATTTTGGGTAGTAAAACCCCAAGCACAAATACCATAGTTCAGATAAGGATAAATGAGAGAGTAATAGAGTGTCACCAGGGCAGGGCGAGGTACATAATATCTGATCTTAGAAAGAATGCCAACAGTTTTTGAAACTGATATATTTAGAATGTGTCCCTGGAAATTCAGCTTGGGGTCCATGAGAACGCCAATGAATTTACCATCTACTTTGTTACAAATTTGGGTATTGTTAATCTTGAGATTTATTTGATTTGAGGATTTATTGCCAAACAAAATATAGAAAGTTTTGTCAATATTGATGGTGAGTTGGCAGTTAGCCAGTGATGGACTTTATTAGCTCAGTATTCACTGTGTATTCATTCAGTATTCATTCACTATTTTCAAAAATGGTACAGCGTAACTTTTTACAATGCTTTCATATAGCCTAGACTTGACATTTTGGGCAAAGCTAAGGTTTACAAAGGATCTTTATGCAAGTTACAGAGTATGAATTGTTTTTAGCTTAACATTTATACAATACAAATTTTAATATACAAACTAATAAACATATTATTCATACTGTCGAGCTCCAGTGATGTGTTCGATGTATCGCATCCTCGACCATCTGATCGCGTCGCTCACACACAGCTTCCTGAAGGTCGCGAGGTATTTCTTCGACGCCAATCTCTTCATCAGTCGCTCGTTGAGGGGGTCGTACGATCCTAGGGGTCCCATGATGAAGGCGTGGACGGTCACTCCGTTGTACCGCGGCAGGGCCCTCATCTCGGCAGCAAGGTCGGCGTACTTCGTCTCCCTTTTTTTTTAGATATATACAAGAGTTGTTACGTTCTTGTATGGTCCGTGCTTCTGAAGAGGCAGCTCCCGTGTTCTCAAAGGGGCAGGTGACATCTTTGATCAGTAGTTCATTGTCCAGTGTTAGTTCATTGTACACAATGTGTCAACTTTGTGAAAGAGAAAACATGCACTCTCTTGAACATTATATTGTAGAATGTCCCATACTGACTGACTTTCGCCCTCCTGGGCTAAGGTATGCTGAACTCTGTAGTTACTATATGAGTACTGGAACACTTGATGATATATTGGACTTGTATCCAAGATTGACCATGTAATATATCAATCATACAATGTATATATATGATCTAACTATATAACCTGAGCTTGTAAAAGCACCTTCATCACCTTCAGTGATTAAGTGCTTAATTGCACACTAGTTTCTTTATCAGCTACCTCACCCTGTCAGAGTAAATGAGACAAATGTATGTGAATGCATGTGTGTGTGTGTATATATGTATGTATATGTGTGTGTGTGTGTGTGTATGTATATGTATGGGTATAAAGTATATATGGAAGCTGATCAGAATTACATTTCACCTTTGTGAATGTACATTAATGACACTATGTAAAAGACACATCTAACACTTTATGTAGGGCATACGTAAATCTGTGTATCTATGTATTTACTTATGTAGGTTAGCTTAGCATTTTAAAAGCACAGAATCACCTTCTGTGGTTGAGTGTTCAATAAACCCTTGAACTATATGTTTAACACTTCTCTAACCCTGTCCATGGAGGACAGAAGAAAATGTATATATGCTGATTAGCATTGTAAATGTGTGACCACGTCTGTGGTAGAAAATAATAATAATAAAAAAAACTACTAAAATGTACATTTATAAATATATCCTCTGGCACGAACTTCTAATATAAATGACACGAAAATATAAATGTCCTCGTCACAGTAATCTCTTCATCAAACCACAGGTGCAATCACAAACCACATATATATATCTCATGAGAGCTCTATAGCATCTCCCTTCACAACTGAGTCTTACTAGAAACAGAGACATTGGTGAGCCCTGCTCATGACATAGAAGATACTCTGGCTAATCGCTAACTAAAGGGGAATGGGAGGGAAAACTGAATTACCTACTTCCACCATCAATGATGTGGACTCGTCCTCTGTTGAGGGTTGAATTGAAGCTCCTGGTCCCGGCTCACGACTTGCTGTAGGGAACACCCCCACACACACTGATGCTCTTCCCAGGACCTCAACCAACACCCAAAAAGCGCATCTTCTCCGTACTGCTTCCCTCTGCAGGCTCCGTGCTCCTCTACAACCTCTTGAATGGTTGGAGTCGGTCTCCTGGAAATCGCCTCCGCCTCACAACTACGTCTGCAGTCCTTACTCACGGCTGCAGTCGTTCGTATTCCCAGCTAGTTCGTTCTTCTTCTTCCTCACGGTGAACTGGCCCAGCCACTACGTCATCACCCAACTGGTGAAACTGTACAGTCGTCCCTGACGTCACTGCCCAGGCTTCACTCTTGCTAAGCACCTGTCACTGGAGCACTTGTCGCTCATTTCCCGTCAATTCCTTCTTCTGTCCGCCTTACGGAGTTCAGGAAGACCTCACAGGATGCTCGCAGACTGCTGGAGATGCATACATTCACTGGAGAGGGGCGAAAACTGTCAGACTGACAGGACCCCCTATCGCACGTCCGCCCTTGACGACGTGTCATATCTAACTCCTGGCGCCACGGGGCGCGCTGCCCGGACCCCCCTTCACTCATGGTGTAATACTTGCCAGGGGCGTTTCTCATTGGCTCCCTGTACCACGTCACCGTTCTTGGCCAATCTGGTGCCACTAACGTCATAACGTCTTGGCGCGAAAACGTAGGGGTCGGCGCCATCTTAGCGTTCAAAAGGGCCTAAGCCACTGGCCAAAACACTCTTCTTTAGTTAATTTCTCGCCAACGCGAGAACACCTCATGCTCCCACATATGTCAAATTGTTCTCTGGAAGACAGAGAACGTTCGGGTAACGTAGATATGACTCTTAGAGCTGGCGTGGGAGAAATATAAAGGGGGGAACACCGTCACATACCCCTCCCCTTAAAATAAGAGTCATATCGGTTTAGTGTACTCGGGACAGGGCATCCGCTACCACATTGTCCTTCCCTCTGATATGCTTAATTTCTAACCAGTATTCTTGTAATTCCCACCTCGTCAGCCTCTGGTTGGAGTTTCTCATCTTGTACAAGAAAGTCAGAGGGTTGTGATCAGTAAAAACGAAAACAGGCCTCGCCCCTCCTCCCACGTACACGTCGAAGTGCTTTAGGGCCATTACTAAAGCCAAAGCCTCCTTTTCGACGGTACTATAGGCACGCTGGTATTTCACGAATTTCTTGGAGTAAAATGCGACAGGCCTATGTACCTCGCTTCTTTCCTGGGCCAACATGGCTCCTATCCCTACATCACTGGCATCTACGTACAGAATGAACCTGGTTGTAAAATCTGAGGATATCAACACTGGGGCCTCTGTCAACAGGTTCTTCGTCTTCTCGAAAGACTTCTGGCAGGCCTCTCCCCACTTCCATCGTGTATTCTTAGAGAGTAATTCTGTCAGAGGATGCGCTATCGTGGAAAAGTTCTTACAAAAACCACGATAGTATCCAATCATCATAAGATACCTCAGCAATTCCTTCCATGTCCTAGGTATTGGGTACTCTCTAATAGCTGATACCTTGTGGTCCACAGGGGTTACCTCTCCTTGACCGATGACGAAGCCCAGGTATTCTAGATGGGCCTTCCCAAACTCTCTTGGCTAGGTTCACGGTCAGGTTAGCATCTTCCAGCCTCCTGAACAGCTCCCCGAGTCGCTCTAGATGTGCCTCCCAATCGTCGGAGTACACAACTATATCATTAATGTATATGGTGCAGCCTTCGGCGCCCCTCAGCAACTCGTTCATCATACGTTGAAAACAACTCCC
This sequence comes from Procambarus clarkii, assembly GCF_040958095.1. NCBI lineage: Eukaryota > Metazoa > Arthropoda > Malacostraca > Decapoda > Cambaridae > Procambarus > Procambarus clarkii. Next base: position 22,492,383 of record NC_091161.1, on the reverse strand, counting down.
GCTGTTCTTCATCCCGAAGGGCAACACTTTATACTGATACAGTCCATCCAGCGTCACAAAAGCTGATACCTTTCTAGCCTCGGGAGTTAACGAGATTTGGTAATACCCCTTGAGCAGGTCGACCTTGTACACATATCTGGCACTACCTACCTGATCGATGCAATCACTCACCCCGGGCATGGGGTGGGAATCTGCCATAGTGATAGAGATCATTTTCCTGTAGTCCGTGCAAAAGCGGTATGTACCGTCGCTTTTCTTAACTAGCAAACACGGGGAACTCCACTCGATGTTGCTAGGCTCGGCAAGGTCATTCTCGAGAAGATACTCTACCTCCTTCCTCATCAATTCTCGCTTCTCAGGGCTGACCCTATAAGCACTCTGTTTAATGGGCCTGGCGTCCCTCACCTCTACCTCGTGCGTCACACTCTTGTGGCGTCGGGGCACGTCGGTAAAAAGAGATGCATTCTCTCTCAACAGGTCCGTCAGATCCGCTCTCTGTCTTCCTTCCAGGTGTTGAAGCTTGACTCCGATATTCTCCAAACTTTCCGCATTGGAGAGATGGGTGCCGTCCGCCCTGGACCACTTTCCTTCCTCTATTGGAATCTCTTGATTCACCTGCACGCATAAGACCACTTTCTGCTGTAGTTCTCGTGGCATTGCTCCGTCCTGCACAGCGGCTCCTCCTTCTTCAGGGAAGAAAGGCTTCAGACGGTCAATATGACACACCTGTGTCTTGCGGGGTCTGTCCGGCTTGCTGACTTCATAGCTCACTAGACCCAATCGTCTTAGCACCTTATACGGTCCCTCAAATCGCGACTCGGTCACACGGCTCTTCCTTGGTAGTAACACCATAACCTGGGAACTCTCCTGGCGTAGCCTTCTTATCGTACAACTCTGACATCTTTTGCTGCGCCTCCTTCAAATGCTTTCCTGCTAGCTCTTTCGCCAATGCGAGACGCTCCTTAAATTTCTGCACATATTCGCTGACCGTTCCCACTGTCACTCCTGGCGTCCATTGCTCTCTCAGCATGGATAGAGGACTCCGTACCTCATGTCCATATACCAGTTGGAACGGTAAGAAACCCAGTGACTCCACTACAGCGTTCCTTATAGCAAACAATGCAGAGTACACTGCCTCATCCCACTCGGCTCCTTGTTCCGCACAGAACACTCTCAGAATTGTTTTCAGTGTGGAGTGAAACCTTTCGATCGCCCCTTGCGACTGCGGTTGGTAGGGCGAAGACCGAATCTGAGTTACTCCCCAATTCGACACGGTCTGTCTAAACCACTTAGACTGGAATACGCTCCCACAGTCCGTCTGGATTTTCCTGGCCATCCCCACCCAAGAGAAAAAACGCTGCAACTGCCCGGCTACACCTTATGACGTGAAACATCGCATCGGGACTGCTTCCGGGAAACTCGTCGCCGCACACATGATGGTCATCACTAAGGTGTTTCCCTTTCTCGTCCGTGGCAACGGTCGAGAAAGGCCCGTCGACCAACAGACGTTCAAACGCTGGCCCAAACTAACGGGGCCTTTGGTATCGCTGGTACACTCTTTCCTGCTCTCTGGCAAGGTAAGCAAGTCTTACAGTGACGCCTCACATCGGCGTCCATACTCGGCCAGTAGAAATGGTCCCTGATCTTGCGTAGTCTTGGTCACTTCCAGGTGACCTGCAGAATCCACAGAGTGCGACAGATCCAGCACTGCCGCTCTGCACTGGGCCGGCAACACTACCTGGTGCCTCATACCTAGTGATTCCTCTCTGGCCTCCATTTTCACAGGCCTCCATTGTCTCATCAGCATCCCATCTTGCAGATGAAAATGTGTGGCACTCTCAGGACCAGCACGCCCTCCTTTGGCCTCCCGAATCAACTCTGGGAACTCCACCTGTTGTAACTCCCCCAGACGAGCGCGGTCCACCCCAAGAGAACTGGCAAGTGTCACCTGTAGTCCCCCATCCGGGTTGCCTTCGCCCTCCACTTGTTCTCCATGTCCCACGAAGAGGTGATCGACCCCCAGGCTGTCAGACGTCTCTTCTTCAGCCTCATCAGATCCACTCACCCCGTGCTCGTTGCACCGCCTTGGGATCACAGCACATACAGGGAACGCCACCTCGGCGATTCCCTTCTCGTTCCCACAGGCGTCTAATACTCCGCCTCTCTCTCTGTAGTGCTCCAAGCATTCCTCGGCCTTCACGAGGTTAGGAAGGACACATCCTCCACAGGCGTCATTCCCAAGGATGACTTGCGCCTCCATCTTGGGCATTGAGGCGCAGACCCATACCACTAGGGTCTGGCAGCCATAATCAGAATCCAATGTTACCTTGTGCAGGGCCATCCTCACTGGGCCTCCCACAGTGGTCACAACAGCCACCCCCACACTGGTATTCTCATAACCCTCGGGGAACAGGGTTCTACTCACCAGGGTAAAATCGGCCCCGGTGTCCCTCAATATCTTCCCAGGAATGGGGTCTGCCTCCCTCATCCTTACCGTCCCCTCACACACGAACGGGTGAATTCTCTTCTCCACACTTGGTAGGGGCTCACCCCGCACGTTCTCAGCCACTTGGTCCTCCATCCTCACGAAAGCAATGTTTCCCCACTGCTTTGGGCGTTTGCAATCCCGCGCGAAATGTCCGTATCCTCCACAGTTGTAGCAGCGGACCCTTCCTGGCGGTGACCTTCCACCACCGCTCGCCCTGGCAACGCCTCCAGAGACCGTCGCTCCGTGGGTCTTCCTTGCGCCTTCCGTCGTCTCCCTCGTAACGTCCCTAGGCACAACAACAGATCCGGCACTCTCAGCTAGGGGCTTCTTGACTGGATCCACAGAACTTTTCAGCCCCCTACTGTCTCCACTCGAGAGGTGGGACTTGGGAGAACTCGTTGCTGTCCTTCATCCGTCCGTCTTCCTAAAACCACTCCCATAGCCGGAGTATACTGGCGGTCGGTGCGGTCCCTCTCTGCCTGGTCCCAAAGCTTTCTCCAACATGTCGGCTCTGACAGCAGCAGCCCTCAGGTTTTTTATGTCTGCCTCCTTGACTCTAGTTCTGATCTCAGGAGAGAGCACGGACATAAATTTTTCCATGACCATTAGCTGTTTGATGTCCTCAGCTGACTTAGCTCCTTCAGCTTTCAACCACTTCAGAAATTTTCTTTCCATGTCCCTCGCCATCTCTGCATAAGATTTACCTGGCGAACGGGTACATTCTTGGAACCATTTCCTGTAACACTCTGGAGTCAACTTAAAGGAATGAAGCACTGCACTCTTCACTGCATCATAATTGGTACATTCCTCGAGGTCAAGCATGTTGCAAGCCTCGCGAGCTTCACCTGTGAGCCTACCCTGGACCAGCTCCGCCCACTCTGCTCTTGGCCACTTCCTCAAGGTAGCTACCCTCTCGAAATGGTCAAAGAAGCCCTCAGCTTCATTAAGCACAAAGACCGGTAAATCACGCTCTCGCACCCGGCGGTCTTCCTGATGTGGGGGTGCGGGTGGGGCTAGCCCTAGTTCAGCCCGCTTCAGCTCAACCTCTCTATTAGCTTCAATCTCTTGCCGCTTCAGCTGTGCTTCTCGTTCTTCACGCTTCAGCTGTGCTTCTCGTTCTTCACGCTTCAGCTGTGCTTCCCGTTCTTCACGCTTCAGCTGTGCTTCTCGTTCTTCACGCTTCAGCTGTGCTTCTCGTTCTTCACGCTTCAGCTGTGCTTCCCGTTCTTCACGCTTCAGCTGTGCTTCTCGTTCTTCACGTGTCAGCTGTGCTTCCCGTTCTTTACGCTTCAGCTGTGCTTCTCGTTCTTCACGCTTCAGCTGTGCTTCTCGTTCTTCACCCTTCAGCTGTGCATTTCGTTCTTCACCCTTCAGCTGTGCTTCCCGTTCTTCACGCTTCAGCTGTGCTTCCCATTCTTCACGCTTCAGCTGTGCTTCTCGTTCTTCACCCTTCAGCTGTGCTTCCCGTTCTTCACGCTTCAGCTGTGCTTCTCGTTCTTCACCCTTCAGCTGTGCTTCTCGTTCTTCACCCTTCAGCTGTGCTTCTCGTTCTTCACCCTTCAGCTGTGCCTCCAGTTGCAGCTTCATCATCTCCAGCTTGACGCTGCGCTGGCTGTCGCTGGATTCCCTACTGCTTCCACCAATGCTTAAATCCTCCCATGCACTGGCAGATGTCTGCGGCCGTTCCTCCCTCGAAGCCTCATCTCAGGCCTTGAGCTGTGCCACAATCTCAAGCCTCCTTTCTCCCACTTTGGAGGATCTCAACTGGATTCCAAGGTGGTCAGCTATTAACTGCAGCTGTGCCTTGGTGCAATCCTCCAGCACCAGTTCGTCCCTGGGATCAATAAACCTTGCTACCTTCTCGTCCTCCATACTTGTGCTATGAGTGAATACCTGTTACCTGTACCTAATACCTTTGGCCACTATCAAGCACCACAATCTTCATCGTAATCCTGGCGAGGTCGCCAATGTCAGGGTGTGTGGTCTGTCTCTCTATCTAGCCAATCACCACCAAGTATTAGTAGTGGTAATCGTTACTTACTGTAGCCCCACGGGTCTTCACTCCATCCTCACAGTGCCACTGTTCACCAGGAGTCTCTCTCAGTCTGTCTCCGGTCGGCTTCGTAGCCTAAAGACGAGTGAGAACACGATCACCTCACTTGATCATGTGCCCGCCCGACAGAGGGCTCTACCGCTCACTATAGGTCGCCAACTGGTGTTTACCGTGTCCAGAAACATCTCAGTGGAAATAGTAAAAATGTAGTAGTGGCCCAAGAGAACACTAATCAATTTGGTAACAGGTAAGTATATGTTTAAATCACTCACTCTCAATAGCAACAAGGTAATGGAGGGTTGACACAAACACGGTGGTGGTTTTGCAGTTTACCTAAAATATTAAAGAATCACAACTCTGCATCAATACATATCAAAGGAACAAATGAGTAGTCTTCTCTCCACCTCTTCACAATTCTGGAACACTCCGGGAAATGGCAACACTCCCAGCTGTCGTGCGTTCCCACGCTCCACATGCAGTATTATCGGACGTTTGGCAACTCGCGAGATGCCACGCCCACTCACACTATTCAGTTCCTCACACTGCTCACTTCCTCACTTATACTCACACTATTGGCGTGAGGCGCCTCTAATTCCTTCGTATTCAAGGTTTATCATAACACTGGCATAATCAGTTAACCACTAGACATACGAACATATCATTTAATAACTCCAGAATATATAAAAAAAATCAAAATCAAAATCAAAATCAAAATGTTTATTTAGGTACGGTACATACATAAAAGAGATTTTAAAAAGAGTGGTGGATTTATAGTTAGGGCTAGTACATACAATGCCTAAAGCCACTATTACGCAAAGCGTTTCAGGCATAAAAAACTTAAATGACTAAAGCTTAATACTAATTGAGCATAAAGAGTAAAAAGAAAACATGGAAAGAAAACATAGCTGAAAAAGCAGCACAAATACAATTCTGCCGACAAACAGCGCTCTTAAAAAAAAAAAAACAGACATTGGATGACATTAGAGGGGGTAAGGTAGGTTACAGGGAATTAATTAGGTATAGCTTCGTTTTAATCTTAAACTGGTTGAGAGAGGTACAGTCTTTAACATGGTTGGGAAGGTCATTCCACAATCTGGGTCCCTTGATTTGTAGAGCATTTCTAGTTTGATTACCCTTTACACTGCTCAGGGGTCCTTGGGACATTTACACCCCTGTGCGCAAGAAAAAAAAATTTCAAACAAATTTTTTCCTCTTCTAAACTTGTTAATTTGTGTCCCCTGAGCACGGAAAAAAAAAAAAAATCGTAGGTGACATATTTTGGGCGCAATTGACCGAGGAAGTCTGGCAAAAAGTGGGCGTTGACAGAGCAGTCGTCAGACCCAGTCAGCGTCACCCGCGCTGACAGATGGGAGTTGCCACAAAGATATTATTGTTGGAAATTTCCAACACTGAATACAACACTGTTGTATTCTCATTAATTATTACTAATTTTACTAATCATTGTAGTGATAAAATTAACCCAATGTAGAGTTCACATGTACTAATAATTACATCTGTACAATAAGGCTAGAATTCTTACGTCACCCGACGCCAGTATTGCGTCAGATTCCATTGTAATAAACACATTTATATCCAATGTGTCTGAGAATTGAATTTGATTCTCTATAAACAACGGTGTTCTGTGTGATAATTAATTACAGATAAACTGATCTCCAACTAAAGCCAAATAGAGCGTTTATAGTTATAGCTGTTATCTAGTAATAAAATTAACGTCACGCGTGAATGCCCTGGAGAGACTTTAATTCTTCTCCATTGTTCGTTTACTATCATAAAACGGGCAAATAATAATATTTAACTCCTCCAAATAATAAACCCGTCCTAACCCGAGCATTTCAAGCACAACTGCGAGAAATGATAATATCCATAATAAATAATTTGGGTAACAAACGCGGGACACGGAGCGGGGCGGAAGAGACGCCAGTCCATGTGTAGAAGCGTTCACCAGCAGACGTGTTCACGTGGTGAAGCGCTCACGAGGAGACGCCATTACCCAACCATCAGTGTAGACGCCATCAAATCTCTAGAAGAAAGTCGCCACTGTGAGGTGTGAACCACCTTTGCAGACAATCCCTTCACTGGTGTCAGTGTCATTTACATAACAAGTCGAATGGTCAAGAGATTAATTTGATATTCGGCCAGAACCTGTTAAATTTGGTTCTATGTAACTCCACGTGACCGGCCAGTGAAGCGCGTCAGTATCTAGGATATGCTAGACCGGAACCTAGGACGCGAACTTCGGCAAGCCTTAACTTACACAGTGCCCATATTAGCTAAGTACCTTGATCCTTATTTGATGCATCATATAGGGGGTGGGTTTATAGCTGGGTAGCTTGTCATGACGCCGTGCGACAATAAAAAACTACAGGTCATTATTTTCTTTTATGTTTAATCTCGTTTTCTTGAATATAGATTTCTAGTAGTTTAATTTGTTACTACTGAAACCAATTTGATTTACAGCGTGTGTGAAGAATTCTCCGAGCTGTCATTTCCCATGTTAATCAACTCCCAGTGTTCTATGACGAGTCCAGGAGGATCAGAAGATGAGTCGTAACTAACTTCTGGGGAATCGTCATTAAGCTAAGATTCCTTTTGTATTCCTTGATTATTATCTGTACTCCTTTACATGCAGAACTCTGTTCATTGGATTAACATGTGTTTATTATACTTATTATTTCATGTTCGTAGTCTATGTTCTCTTTGAAGATAAAGATAATGACTATAAATATTCATAGGATTAGATTATTATACATTGGACTGGTGAACGAACCACACTAGTTCCTGGACGTATTGAGTTCCAGTAATACCCCCCCAATGTAGGTGTTTGAGGCTTTGATTCATTTAATTATACAGCCCATTAATTATTTCAATGATCATATTCTCTAGTATTTTATCCATAGTTACTGGTTCATCTAGGAATTTTCTAATGATCATATTTTCTTAGTTTCCCTCTTTACTATAAAAGCGGGTGGTCCTTCGTAATTGATTTTACTATATTAATATTTAAATAATTAGAGTCAAGCCCCAAATGTCCCACATTATGGTCCTTATCGAACCGGATAGGCATTAAATTTATAACTACAAATACTAATTATTAGTAACTAATCCTTGTGTGATGTAAGCTAGACTAACTATTTAATTAATTGTGTCAACCAACAGTGTAACACATCAGTTAGTCTAAGTCACACCAACATATTGCTACTTTCACCTCATGTGTAAGGTAGCTTTAGTGGGTCACAGCCAATTACCCACAACACTGAGACCTATACCTCACATAGAAGTGAGAATCTTTAGGTCACCAGGAGCAACAGCTCATAACTTTTATAACAACTCCACACTAACACCTGCGTTAGAGTGGCCTCACCATCTAACCATTATATACTTAGGTGGTAATGACATCCATCCCACTCGTCATCCAGCTGAGGGTGATCAAACACCTTAAAGCCATAATTTCTTCTTTCAAGCTCATCAGTAATTCGGTAGTATTCACATTAGTGGAACCTCACCAACCAAGTCAAGATAATCGTTGGGGAGTAACCCCAGAATACTACCAGAGAGCTGCTAAGTACATAAATTTCAGGCTGAAAAAACGAGTGAGAGTGGATGCCACTTATATCCAATTTACAGCCAGACCTTATAGACAAAACCTGACCAGAGATGGTGTACACTTGTCAGGTGAGTCTAGGTTGCATGTGGTTGACAAGTTAATCAACACCATCAACCATCACAAACGGCTGTGGCTAGCAAGCCAAACTTAACTGTACATAATTGTTTTCACCTGTGTGTGCAAGTACACTCTTATAAAAAAAAAAAAAAAAAAATACAGCACAATTATATTCACCTTACTGCACCACAATAATCTTTACCAATCTTATTAGGTAGAATTTAGGCTGAGATTGTGCTGAATTTGGTACAAGCCCAGACTAAATAAATTTATAATTCTTAGTTAGGAATTATCACGACTAGAATTAAGCTAGTCAGTAGAGTGTATTATACTATTTGTGCTGACCCTAAACAGGGTGGGATTAAACTTTGAGACAACTCTGATTGGAGTGTCTCCATAATATTTCTCTTGTATTCATTATTTTGTGTATCTATTTTGTGTATTGCTGGATAATCCCCATTAACATTAACTCTAATGGTGATATAGAAGAGCTAACCAGACGAGAACTAATGGTGAAGTTCAGACAGTGCACAAAATATCTAGCTACTTGTTGTTAGGTAGGTACATTTAACCTCAAGTGAGGTAGAGTATAAATTAGCCACCTTAAATTAGGCTATATTTAATGTTACTTGTCCACTAATGAACAAGTACCCAAGCTTCATTAGTAATACATATACTAATCCCATGAAGTTTGGACCCAAGCCCAACATGGCTACTCCTGAGCAATTAAGGAGAACCTACATTGGCCTTAAAGGTCATTTGACCAGATTAATTAACAAGGCTGAGGGCTTATCTAAAGATACTCCCATTGACTCTTATCACTTAGAGACATCAGTTAGAGTGGCTGATCTGAAATTTGATCAAGTCAAATCTACCAGTCGATCTTATCTTGATCTACTAAATACCACAGAGACTGATCCTGAGGAAGTAAGTCAAATTGTAGACGACATCTCCCAGTATGAAGATGAGACTCAAGATATACTTTACAGGCTATCTAAATTAGCAAAACAATCTGGATCCAATACCAGTAACACAGGGTCTCAATTCAATAACCAACTACCAGAGGTTCGTTTACCTACTTTAGACTTACCTACATTTTCAGGATCAGATACAGAAAATTGGGACAATTTTTGGACTTCATTTGAAGTTCACATCCATAAGAAACCGTCTCTGGACAAGGTTTCTAAATTTTCATACCTACTTAGTCTTCTCAACGGAGAGGCTAAAAAGGTCATACATAATCTCACTCTTGATGAGAGTAATTATGAGGAAGCTATAAAACTCTTGAAGTTGAACTATTGCAACAAAGAGTTAAGTATAGCTACCCTCTATTATCAATTGCTAGATCTGAATGCACCAAATAGTAGACCAGAGTCACTTCAAAGCTTCAGACTAGAAGTAGAGTCTCTAGTAAAGGCCTTAGGTACTAAAGTTAATATACCTGCTTCAGAATGGTCTATCAAGTTACTATTGCAGAGGAAATTACCTCGAAATGTCTTAACAGAGCTCTGCTCACATTATAATACCGAGTTTCTCACTCTTGACCAAATATTCGAGGGATTGAGGATAACGGTTAACAGGTTGAAGACTCATGATAAAATTAAACCTGAGTCTAAACCAACTAATACTGACACTTCAGTCAAACCTAAACAGACTTTGAATAAGTCTAATAAATATAAATCCAAAACTACTCCATCCACTTGGAAAAGAAGTGGAAATGTAGGTACATATTCGGTGTCTCCTTCTTAGATAACCAATGACTTGTCTACTAAAGAGACCAAGTCTATTAACCAGAGAAGGTGTCTGTTCTGCAATCAAGGACATGCCACCTACCAATGCTCTGTTTATCCTACTTATAATGTTAGGGTTAAAAGGTTGCAAGAAATACACAAGTGCACCAAGTGCATGGGCTCTCATGATCCCAAAAAGTGTGTAGTGCAGCTACGTTCCTGCAACAGGTGGAACCAAGGTGTACATCACTACGCCTTATGTAGAAAATCTTCTACACCAACCATGACCACTGGGGAGAATTCCACTAATTCTACCGCAGTGCAATATTGCAAAGTGCATCAAGAAGTAAATGTACTTGCTACTGAGTCAGGCAATAATACCACTCTGCCTACAGCTCAACTTAGACTAATAAACCGAAGATCTAGAATTAACACTAGAGGTCTTTTTGATCAAGGTTCACAGAAAACCTTCATTACACAACAGTTGGTAGATGAGTTAAATTTAAAACCTGCCAAAAGTGTGAGGTTAAATATTTCTGGTTTCTTGTCAAAGAGTGGACCTCGTGAATACAAAGTAGTTAAGGTATTAGTAAGACTCGGATCTTCTACTAGTCCAATACAAGCGGTAGTAGTAGTAGATAAACTTCCTACAGACCTGCAGGTCACTGGGTTAGCTCGCACTGCGAGACATCTTAGACGAAACCGCATGATGCTAGCGGATTATAAAATAAATTCTGACTGCCTCACTGATGTTGGAATACTTATAGGCGCGGATCATTATTACAAATTTATAACTGGATGCACTAGACAACACGGAATGAATTTGTTGTCGTCTGCAGGCAACCCGTTCTCGCAAATTTAATAAGTCAATATTGACTTACTAAATATGTGCATAGGTGACATACTTAACATAATAGATACCCTTAAAAAGATTCATAGAAAACACCGACCTTACCTAACCTTGTTAGTATCTTAAGATAAGCATCTTATTGCTCCGTAATTACAATTATTACCTAACCTATAATATGTATAGGTTAAGAAATAATTGTAATTACGAAGCAATAAGATGCTTATCTTAAGACACTAACAAGGTTAGGTAAGGTCGGTGTTTTCTATGAATCTTTCTAGGGGTATCTATTATGTTTAGTATATCACCTATACACGTAGTTAATAAGTCAATATTGACTTTACGAATTTGCGAGAACGGGTTGCTGCAGGAGGCAAATTGCTTACGGGACCGGTGCTTTTCAGACAAAATCCAGCGTCCACAAACCAACAATCTAATAACTTAATAGTGGCGTGACTAGGCTTGGAACAGTCACCCCTACGTTTCAGAGAAATATCTGAAGATATTGAGTCTGACCCACCAATACATCGTTTGTGGGATTTAGACACTTTAGGTATTATCCCTGAACAACCAAGTCCTGATGATACGTGGACTTACCAGCAATACCTGGATACAGTTGTCTATGAAAATAAACAATACTGGGTAAGACTCCCATGGAAGTTGGATCATCCACAACTTCCAGTAAATTATTTTATGGCAGCCTCACAATTGCAGTCTCAATTAACACGACTACAGAAGCAGCCAGACAAACTGAACCTGTATCATCAACTCATCCAACAACAACTTAACAGTAAATTTATTGAAGTTGTTGATAACGATGACCAAAAAATAGGTCATTATTTACCTCATCATGCTGTGGTGAAAGACTCATTGACAACACTTATTCGTATTGTCTTTAACTGTAGTGCTAAAGTAAAGCCAAGCAGTGTGTCTTTAAATGAATGTCTCCAAACGGGACCTAGCCTAACCCAAAGGCTGCATGATGTGCTGTTACGATTTCGCACTGGTATTTTCGCCTATACGGCTGATATCAGCAAGGCTTTCCTCCGAGTAGGTTTGCAGGAGGAAGATCGTAACTACACAAAATTCCTCTGGATTAAGGATCCACTGGATCCTAACAGTGAAGTCATCACATATCGTTTTGCCTCAGTATTATTTGGAGCTACGTCCTCACCGTTTCTTTTGCGAGCAACATTAGACACACATTTGAGGAAATCGAACAGCCCCTATAAGGCAGACATTAGCGACAACTTGTATGTCGACAATTTCCAGGGAACCACTAATGATCAAACTGATCTGGTAGAAATCTACCATGAGGCTAACCGTGAACTATTAGGAGCCAATATGCCACTACAATCATGGGCCTCAAATAATGAATTACTCAACCAGGTAATCGAGAAAGAATTTCCAGGTTATCAGGTACCCAATCAATTAAAGGTTCTAGGTGTGGAATGGAACACCAGTACTGACGAGATGAATGTCAAGTCAGTATAAACTGATAACTCAACCCTTACCATGAGAACACTGCTCTCGTTTGTCAGTCAACCATTTGACCCTTTAGGCCTACTTAGTCCTATATTAATAAGGGGCAAACTCCTAATGCAGGAGTGCTGGCAGAAACATATGGGATGGGATGATCCATTACCAAGTGAGTTACAAGCTAAATGGCAGATACTCTCAACGGATTTTAATCAGTTAGGTGTTTTGAAATTTCCTCGTAATGCTTCAGGACCAAACTTACCCACCAATTTGCACGTTTTCTGCGATGCCTCTGGCAAAACATATGGCGCAGTAGCCTACTTAGTTAATAGTGCACAATCAATTTTGCTCACATCTAAAGCAAGAGTTGCTCCCATTAAGAAGAGATCTTTACCTCAAATGGAGTTGACTGCATTGCTGGTGGGAGTAAGATTGGCTCATTGCCTGGCAAAGACACTCAATAATATCCACTTTGGTGAGATTGTAGTGTGGTCAGACAACGAGGCAGTCTTACAATGGGTAAGAAACAACAAGAAGAAGACTCCCTACGTCAGTAATCGTGTCAGGGAGATTCATGAGTTATCTGTTGGATATAAATTCAGACATGTTCCTACTAAGGACAATCCTGCAGATTATTTATCTCGAGGGTTAACACTAAAACAACTTATCAAGTCTTCGCTGTGGTTCAATGGACCTTCATGGCTTGTTGGTGGTCAGTGGCCCAAACAAAAGCCACAAGTCATAGTGACCAATATCACCACTCCCATGAAAGAACCAGAACCTCAACGAATCTTAGCCATTGATCCTCACAATTATTCTAACTTAAGCAAGCTATTAATAGTGACTGCACATGTGTTTGATTTTCTTGCTAAGATAGGAATTCGACATAAGTTTCCCAATCCTATCCTCTACTGGATCAAACGTGCACAACAAGAGACATATGGAAGCGAATATGAAAATCTTCCAGATAAATTCACTAAGTCTCTAGGTATCTGGTATGATGCCAACACTCATAATATACTAAGATGTGGAGGACGTTTGCTTCATGCAAAAATTGATTTGAACACAAAGAATCCAATTCTTCTACCTCGCCACCACATCATTACTAAACTTCTTGTTTTACATCACCATCAATATGGTACTTTACATGGTGGAGTGTTAGATACTCTTACCGACCTTAGACAAAAGTACTGGCTTCCTCAAGGTCGTCAGACAGTTAAGTCAACTATTAAATCTTGTGTAATCTGTAAGTCAAGTGAGTCAAGCCCCAAATGTCCCACAATTATTACCTAATTGTTTCAATGTCTCCGATTGATTTTTTCTTAGTTTTTTTGCAGTAATATTATTCAATAGTGTGTATTGTAATATATTTCTGGTGTGGTGCTCATGGGTTCTGTTACAACCTTCTATGAAGCTTTTGAGATCAGGATTGGCATTATAGTTTAGCGTTTTATATATGTATAATACACATGAGAGAATGTGCAGTGACTTAATGTCTAACATATTCAGAGATTTGAGTAGGGGTACCGAGTGATGTCTGGGGCCAGAATTGGATATTGTCCTAATAGCAGCTTTGTGTTGAGTAATTAGAGGACGTAAGTGCTTTTGTGTAGTAGAGCCTTAAGCACAAATACCATAGTTGAGATATGGATAGATAAGGGAGTAATAGAGAGTCACCAGGGCAGGGCGTGGTACATAATATCTGATCTTAGAAAGAATGCCCACAGATTTTGAAACTTTTTTTGATATGTTTAGAATGTGTCCCTGGAAATTCAGCTTGTGGTCAATGAGAATGCCAAGGAATTTGCCATCTAATTTGTTACAAATTTGGGTATTGTTTATTTTGAGATTTATTTGATTAGAGGATTTATTGCCAAACAGAATATAGAAAGTTTTGTCAATGTTAAGGGTGAGTTTGTTGGCAGTTAGCCACAGATGGACTTTATTAAGCTCAGTATTTACTGTGGCATTTAGAGCAAGGGGATCAGGACTGGAGTAAATGAAGGTTGTGTCGTCAGCAAATAGAATTGGTTTGAGGTGTTGGGAGGCATTTGGAAGGTCATTAATGTAGATGAGAAAGAGGAGAGGGCCAAGTATGCTGCCCTGGGGAACACCAATGTTGATGGGTAGGGTGGGAGAAATTGTTTTATTCACAGAAACACATTGGAGCCTGTCAGTAAGGTAGGATTTGAGGTATTGTAGGGAGTGTCCTCTGACACCATAATGATGTAATTTAAGAAGAAGGTTTTGGTGGTTGACAGTATCGAAAGCTTTACGCAGGTCCACAAATAACCCAACAGGGAACTCATTTTGGTCAAGAGCTGTATGAATCGAGTTAAGCATACTAATAAGTGCATCGTTAGTGCTTTTTTTGGGCCTGAAGCCATATTGGCAAGGGCTAAGTATATTGAGTTTGGCTAGATATGAGTAAAGCTGCTTATAGATTAGTTTTTCAAAAATTTTTGACAAGTTTGGCAGGATTGATATAGGTCTGTAGTTGTTAACATCTGTGAGATCACCACATTTGTGGACAGGCGTTACTCTCGCTTTTTTAGAATATCTGGAAAGGTTTGGAGTTCAAGTGACTTGTTGAAGAGCAAAGCAATAGCAGGGGCTAAAGATCTGGAGGCTTTTTTGTAGATTAAAGTTGGTATCTCTTCAAGGGCACCAGACTTGGTTTTAAGGGAAAGGATTATCTCATTGACGTCAATGGAATTAATAGGCTTTAGGTACAGAGACTGTGGATAGTTACCTGTAAGATAGTCCTTAATGTCAGTACTGGAAGATGGAATATCATTAGCAAGGGATGAACCAATGGAAGAGAAGAACCTATTGAACTCAATAGCAGAATCAGAGGCTGAAAGCTGACCATCGTTATTAGACAGGAGAGTCGGTTTGTTATTTATAGACTTCTTTGATCCCAATATTTGTGAAATTGTTCTCCAAGTTTGTTTAATGTTGCTCTTTATTTGGGTAAATTTATCTTCGTAGTATTTAGTTTTGGCTCGTCTAATTATCTTAGATAGCAATAATGAGTAATTCTTTGAGAATTCTTTGGAGACAATTCCTAACTATACTTCTTCTCAAGGTCATGTTTTTTGTTAATGGATTTAAGTATTCTCTTTGTAAGCCAGGGATTGTTAAGCCTTTTGGTTGTGACTTGTTTTGTAAGCATAGGACAGTGGGTATTATAAAGGCTAAGAGTTTTTTGAAGAAAAGATTGAACTGCTAGGTTGATGTCCTCTATGTTACCTAACTCGGACTCCCAGTTGACATTATCAGTAGCAGTTATTAAATTGTCTATAGCAGTTTCATTGTGTAGTCTAAAACGTATCTCTCTTGACTCAAGAGGTGGTTTGCTAATGTTAGTTAAGAGAAATGTGGGGTAATGGTCTGTAGTGCTATCGGTGATTATACCTGAAGTAAGCGGAGAGGTTATGTTTGTCCAGATGTGATCTAGAGTCGTGGCAGTGCTATCAGTGATTCTAGTAGGTCTAGTGATTAAGGGTATGAGGAAGCAGGAATTCATACAGTTGAGGAAGCTAACAGCAGTAGGGTGTTCTGGCTCGCAGAGGTCAATATTAAAGTCCCCAGCAATAATTAGGTGGTTTTTGTTCAGTCTGTTATCAAGAATTAGATTTCTAAGGTTTGAGTTGAATTCGGACACATCAGTGTTAGGAATTCTATAAACTGCACCCACAGACAGGACAGACTCGGCACCCTTGACTCTGAAGCTGGCGAAGATATACTCCCCATAGCAGTCTCTAGTTCTAATTTCTTTTAAGCATGTTAGTTCTTGGTGGTAGTAAAGAGCAGTGCCACCACCTCTCTGAAGTTGACGACAGTTGTGAATAGCTGAGTAGTTAGGCATGTTAAAGAGTTGAGTAGTATCCTCTTTCAACCATGTTTCAGTAAGTATAATAAAAGAGAATTTGTTTTTTCAATAGCTTCAATCAAGGCACTAACATCATCGAAGTGTTTACCTAGGGATCTAATGTTCAAATTGATAACAGAGATATTGTGATTATGAGTTACTACATTGTTTACATCATGTGCTGCAAAATATCTGCAATTTAGATCATTAAAGTGATTATTGTCATAGATAGTGGATAAGAGGTTAAGTTCTGGGTCATATAATAAAAGTGGTGAATAATCGCTATACTCAAAAGTATGATGTGCATATTAGTGATTCAATTATTATTATTTATAAAACAATAAACAAATAGTTTTGCTGCTATTACACTCTACACACAGGTTATATATAAGTATCTGCATGTTTTGGTCACCATAACGAACCACTAAGTTGGTATTGAGAGTCGAAAAGCAACGAAGAGTTACCGCCACACACCAGCCAGCCACTCGCTGCCACTCCCTCAACACACGCACTAAACTTTCTTCCCCAACAATACCATTTGTGGTGTTATTACACTATATACAGACGTTATATATAAGTATGTATATATTTTGTTCACCACAATTGTACAGCTAAGGTGAAATAGTTAGTTCAGGCACTAAGAGTCGTCGCTATACACAGATGGCGGCTGGCGGCTCCCTCACTCTTTCAAGGTCACACGTCGCACTAAACTTTCTCCCCCAACAATACCTTTTGCAGTGTTATTACCCTATATACACATATTATATATAAATATCTACACGTTTTATGCACCGTAACTGTACACCTAAGCTTGTAGTGCGCCCAAAGAGCATAGTGGCCACCCTCTAAACAGCTAGACAAATCGTGCAGACAACGTCACCTCCGTCACCTAAATGGCTCCTCCCAGCATAATCCTTTTGCTGTTATTACACTAATACACGCATTATATATAAGGATCTACATTTGTGTTCACCATAGAGAACCACTGACCTGGTATGGTGAATGCAAACAATAACAGCTAGCCACACAGTCAGTAAACGATGCTGTCTCCCTCCATCTCTCAGCATCACTCCTCCCACAGCGCTAATTATTACAACAATCCTGCTATTATCACAACCCTGGTTATTTATATCACAGTCATGGGTCATCTGTAATATTGTCATCGCTAAATAATAACAGTTATATATTTATTTTTACATTTTTCGGCGATGCTGTGGTCACAAGCTGAACAGCAATGCTGTTCGCTCATGCTGTGTGCGCCGGCCTTGGTTGCTCCAACAGTACTGTGCCTCTAACACCTGAGAATATTGCCCACGATTTTTTTTTTAAATGGCTTCTGTTTACAAGAGCCCTGAGGAAGCTACTGTGAACCCCGTGTAGCCGCGGGCCATTTGAATCAGGCCTGGCACCCTATGGCGTATATATACGCCATGCGCACCATGGGACATGTTACTCAGGGCGTATATATACCCCATGCGCAGTTTAAGGGTTAAGTCGTACTCTAGGAATATCAAAACTGTATTTATTTCTGGTGTAGTGCTCATGGGTTCTGTTACAACCTTCTATGAAGCTTTTGAGGTCAGGATTGGCATTACAGTTTAGCGTTTTATATATGTATAATACACATGAGAGAATGTGCAGTGACTTAATGTCTAACATATTCAGATATTTGAGTAGGGGTACCGAGTAATGTCTGGGGCCAGAGTTGGATATTGTCCTAATAGCAGCTTTGTGTTGAGTAATTAGAGGACGTAAATGATTTTGGGTAGTAGAACCCCAAGCACAAATACCATAGTTGAGATATGGATAGACGAGGGAGTAATAGAGAGTCACCAGGGCAGGGCGGGGTACATAATATCTGATCTTAGAAAGAATGCCAACAGTTTTTGAAACTTTTTTTGATATATTTAGAATGTGGCCCTGGAAATTCAGTTTGTGGTCAATGAGAATGCCAAGGAATTTGCCATCTAATTTGTTACAAATTTGGGTATTGTTTATTTTGAGATTTATTTGATTAGAGGATTTATTGCCAAACAGAATATAGAAAGTTTTGTCAATGTTAAGGGTGAGTTTGTTGGCAGTTAGCCAAAGATGGACTTTCTTTAGCTCAGTATTTATAGTTCACTATATTTATTTAGTTATATTTCACTATTTATATTTAGTTTATATTTATCACAGTATTTATATAGTTCACTTCATCAATATTCATAATAATAAGGTAACTCGAGGCACACAGCCTTACACTACTAAATTGTACATTTATAAATATATCCTCTGGCACGAACTTCTAATATAAATGACACGTAAATATAAATGTCCTCGTCACAGTAATCTCTTCATCAAACCACAGGTGCAATCACACACCACATATATGTATCTCATGAGAGCTCTATAGCATCTCCCTTCACAACTGTGTCTTACTAGAAACATAGACATTGGTGAGCCCTGCTCACGACATAGAAGATACTCTGGCTAATCGCTAACTAAAGGGGAATGGGAGGGAAATCTGAATTACCTACTTCCACCATCAATGATGTGGACTCGTCCTCTGTTGAGGGTTGAATTGAAGCTCCTGGTCCCGGCTCACGACTTGCTGTAGGGAACACCCCCACACACACACTGATGCTCTTCCCAGGACCTCAATCATCACCCAAAAAGTGTGTCTTCTTCGTACTGCTTCCCTCTGCAGGCTCCGTGCTCCTCCACACTGCTTCCCTCTGCAGGCTCCGTGCTCCTCCACAACCTCTTGAAGGGTTGGAGTCGGTCTCCTGGCCATCGCCGCCTCCTCACAACTACGTCTGCAGTCCTTACTCACGGCTGCAGTCATGCGTATTCCCAGCTAGTTCGTTCTTCTTCTTCCTCACGGTGATCTGGCCCAGCCACTACGTCATCACCCAACTGGTGAAACTATACAGTCGTCCCTGACATCACTGCCCAGGCTTCACTCTTGCTAAGCACCTGTCACTGGAGCACTTGTCGCTCATTTCCCGTCAATTCCTTCTTCTGTCCGCCTTACAGAGTTCAGGAAGACCTCACAGGATGCTCGCAGACCACTGGAGATGCGTACATTCACCGAAGAGGGGCGAAAACTGTCAGACTGACAGGACCCCTTATCGCACGTCCGCCCTTGACGACGTGTCGTATCTAACTCCTGGCACCACGGGGCGCGCTGCCTGGACCCCCATTCACTCGTGACGTCATACTTGCCAAGGGCGTTTCTCATTGGCTCCCTGTACCACGTCACCGTTCTTGACCAATCTTGTGCCACTGACGTCATAACGGCTTGGCGCGAAAACGTAGGGGTCGGCGCCATCTTGGCGTCCAAAAGTGCCTAAGCCACTGGCCAAAACACTCTTCTTTAGTTAATTTCTCGCCAACGCGAGAACACCTCATGCTCCCACATATGTCAAATTGTTCTCTGGAAGGCAGAGAACGTTCGGGTAACGTAGATATGACTCTTACAGCTGGCGTGGGAGAAATATAAGGGGGAGAACACCGTCACAGCGGCTATCTTGATCCTGTCTACTAAGGTGTTGTGGCGTCTTCTGTAGGCATCGGAGTACGTCATGCAATGGCACATGACATGTGGCAAGGTTTCGTTTTGCCAGGTACATCGTCGGCAGTTCATATTTGCGTTTTGTCGTCAGGTGGCTCCATTCAGGGGTAGCAAGTTCAGTCTTGCTCGGTGTATGAAGCGCCAGTCAGCAAACGTTGTATACTCCCCCTCTCTCATGAAGTGAGAGGAAGCTTTTTCTTCTGAGACCACACACATCACTTTTCCTTGGTCTCGTAGGGTCTGCAGGCGGGCGTCGCGAAGTTGTCCGTGGTGGTTTCTGATGGTTCTGGCTACAATTCTTCTTGCGGTAGCCTTCAGGGTCTTGTCACCACATGTAATGGAGATGTTTTCTCCATCAGCTGTCCATGACGTTTCCGTTCTTCCGGAGGCATCTCTTGCCCGAAACCAGATGGTTTGGATATTGCTTGATCTTCCAGGTAGTTCGTCCTTGGAGAGATAATAACAGACATGTTAAGGCGTTACTTCTTTCACTTCTTCTCGTCTTCTCTTGCCCACTGTGAGGTGGCAGTCTTTTCTTGCAATATCCCTTGTGTCAACATCTGGCGAGTTTAGAAGTTTGAATGCAGTGTCGATGAGGAATAAGTCGGAGTCTTCTGCTGCTAGAGGGATCCCACAGGATCCCGCTCGTGTGCTGCCATATAGGTATCCGGTTGTTGCGCAGCTTGGCAGGTAGAGAGTCCTCTTAATGTGCGGTTTCAGCGCGTCGTCTAACCTGGCCCACGTAGTCTTCTTAAATTGCCAAGTTCTCATCGCAAAGACTGTCGAGGAGAAAACGAATGTCTTCAGTGCGTCGAGTCTCTGCCATGGGGCCAACTTGCTCATGAGAACTTTCTTCCCAAGTTCAATGTAGTCGTCGATTGAGGCGTCACCAGACATCAGTTGGAAGCCGACGGGGCGTCCCAGGAACTTGGAGTGTGTTTCCACCAAGCCGATACTAGATGTCTCTTCCTTCGATCTGGAACTGGGTCTCCCTCAATCTCACTGGTGTCCGTCCTGACAAGTGCATGGAGTAGCACTTGTTCGGATTGAGTGAGAGTTTTGCGGCTTGGCAGGCTCTTCCAACTGTGTCTAGTAGAGCTTGTAGCCTCTCTTGTGTCCCAGCAAGCAAAGTGATGTCGTCAGCATATGCTAGGCAGGGGTGTTTCAGGTCTGGGTCAGCTTCGAGGCCAGCAATGATTGCAGTCCTCAGAATAGCTTCGATGGCGATGTTGAAGAGGAGTCCACTTATTGGGCATCCTTGCCTGACTCCACAGTTGGCTGGGATCTCGGTCGTTTCGCCGCCAATCGTCATAATTCTAGTGGTGTTTCCATTGGTGATGCTATTGACCACTGCAAGGAAGTCATCTCCAGCTCCCATCCTCTGGAGTGCTGCAGAGATGAGCTCAGTTGGGACTGAGCCGAAGGCGTTAGTGATGTCGAGGGAAGCGATGTAGATGTCCTTATGGCCATGCCCCATTCTTGCTGCATCCAGGTAATGTTACAGGACGAAGTTATGTTCTAGAACTCTGTCAGTTGGCATGAATCCTTTCTGGGCAGGGCACAGCACTTTGTTATCTACGATCCAGTTTCGCAATCTGGAGGAGAGGCAGCCAGTATACAACTTGTGTATGGTGCAGCAGAGTGCGATGGGTCTCCAGTTTGCAATGTCGTCAGGGTCGCCTGGTTTGGGAATGAGCACTGTCCAGGAAGACTTCCAAGCCTCTGGGATCCTCTGTTGGCTCAAGCAGATGTTGAAGATTGCTGTGATCACACGGCATTCTGGGTCTGCTCGCTTCCAGTGGTTGTAGGTTAGTCTGTCATCTCCTGGAGCCGTGTTTTCTGTTCTGGAGAGACTCATTGCCACTTCTCGTTCTCTAAACTCTCCTGTGTCCATTTCTGTGCGGTCCTCAGGTGGTTCAGGAATGGCAGTGATGATGTCGAAGTTCTGGAAGGGGGTCTTGTGCACTAAGTGTGCGGGTAAAGTGCTCCTCAACTCGTTCCTTGGGTATGGTGCAGCGGGCACTTTCCCTTGTCGTAATGAGTCTAATTGCCCTCCTCCTCGTTGGATAGCGGCACAGTCGTTAACGTCGATTGGAGTTGATGTTGTAGAACTACCGTCAGTTGTGATCTTGAAGTGCTCCTGCATTGTTGTTGTTATCCGCTGCAGTAGCTCGGTGAAAGCATCCCAGTCTGGGTGGTGGAGGATATTGTGCAGGGGTGCAGAAAATTCTTCTAGTAACCATTCTTCTTCTGCTTCATCTGGGACATTCTCCTCTTGTTGGGGTTGGTCCTCTACTTCATCACCAGCGTCGTCTCCACCGTCTTCATCTTCTTGGGGTTGTGACTGGTCTTGGTGGTCTGTGTTGGAAGCTGGAGACAGCGGGGCGTTATCATCAGGCTCTGGAACAGGGCTAAGAGGGGGAAGTGGGGGTAAGGTGGGATGGGAGAGGATCGGTTGTTGAGGCAGGTGATGTTGGGTCGGGGGGCTGTCAGGTGCAGGATGGGCTGGAGAGGAGACAGGTGTGGAGTAGGCAGTGTCGGCTGGGTGGCGGATGAGGAGGGGAGGGGGCAGGTGAGGAATGGGCAGACTGGAGGTTGAGCGAGGAGAGGAGGAGGCAGGTGAGGACTGGGCAGGCTGTGGGTTGGGTGGGGAGTTGGGTCTGGGTCGTCGGCGGGCCACTGCATCTTGGTCTCGGTGGGTTCTGCCATGGTTGTCGAGTCCTGTTCTGGTGGAGAAGCTTGAGGTGCATTTGGGACACTGGAAGCGGTGTCTAACTACTTCTTGTTGGGGTCTGCCATCAAGGAATCGTCGTATTGTCTGGCATTTGTGTCTGGTGGGGCGGGCTCCTAAGACTTCGAAGCAACCTGCACACTTCTGAATAATCCTGGTTATTGGGAGGGTATGGATCTCATGAAGGTGGCGGGTGAGTGACTGCTGTTTGCTCGTTCATACATTTCCTATGTATTTCTTACGGCAGTACATCTCAGGGCAGATGAAGTGAGGGGGCAGAGGGAACCATGTGGTGAGCACCTCGCCATCTCGCTGGGGTTGTCGTACTAGATTCGGTGACTGGGGTTGTGGAGGTGTCGGTCCATCTGCAGCTTCTTGGTTGTTACCGTTACTTAAACGGCTGTCTCCATCTTCTACAGGAGCAAGTTGGCCGTTCCTTCCCTGGTGGATGAGTTCTTCAATGTTCTGGCTAAGGGTGCCTGGTTGGGGGTCGTGCTGGGGAGGAGGCGGGCCCAAGGGCTGGAGCTCTTCTTCACTTTCGTCTTCTGCCCTGGGTGGCCTCGATGGCTGGTTCCCTTCATCAGGTAGAAGCGATGACTGTATCTCTACGTCGGTTTCTTCTCCATCTAGAGACAGCCTAGTGGCTGAATCTCTTCCTCAACTCGAGGTGGTGACTGAATCTCTTCTCCAATTACAGGCAGTGTCGGTGGCTGGATCTCTTCGTTGATTGGAGGCTTGAGTCAGGGTGGCGACGACCCGTCATCACTTCTCAATATACTTGTTGACTAGGACCTGCCTTACCTTACAGAGTTCTTCATCCACTTGCTTCCAATCAGAGCTGCGGTTGAGAGCATGGTCGACGTAAGCGTTGACAACATTCTTGCAAGGCAAGGCAAGACAACAACGTCTCTTTCCAGGCGATTAACAACAGGACTCCGTAAAGGAACATATAATCTCCTTTCACAACCAGACCATCACCAGAGAAGTCGTAACAAACAACACAGAAATCATCTATAAATCTTGTTTATCTGTATCTTTTGCTACCCAGTCTCCCAATCTTTAATAATAAATAAATATAAATATGTTTATTCAGGTAAGGTATATACATACAAGTGATGATACATTAATGGATTGATATATAGATAGAGCTAGTACATACAATGCCTAAAGCCACTATTACGAAATGCGTTTCGGGCAAGAAAAACATTAATATCTAGAACTTAATACTAATTGAGCATAAAGAATAAAAAGTGTTTAGAACAAAAACAAATAAAGATAAAAAAAGGGGAACATGACTGAAAAAGCAGCACAAATACAATAGATTGACAAACAGTGTTGATTAAAAAAAAGAAAATAACAGACATGGGTTGACAATAGAGGAGTGAGGTAGGTTACAGGGAATTTATTCCCTGTAACCATTCCCTGTAATCATTCTGGGCCCCTTGATTTGTAGAGCATTTCTAGTTTGATTAAGTCGTACTCTAGGAATATCAAAACTGTATTTATTTCTGGTGTGGTGCTCATGGGTTCTGTTACAACCTTCTATGAAGCTTTTGAGATCAAGGATTGGCATTATAGTTTAGCGTTTTATATATGTATAATACACATGAGAGAATGTGCAGTGACTTAATGTCTAACATATTCAGAGATTTGAGTAGGGGTACCGAGTGATGTCTGGGGCCAGAGTTGGATATTGTCCTAATAGCAGCTTTGTGTTGGGTAATTAGAGGACGTAAGTGATTTTGGGTAGTAGAACCCCAAGCACAAATACCATAGTTGAGATATGGATAGATAAGGGAGTAATAGAGAGTCACCAGGGCAGGGCGTGGTACATAATATCTGATCTTAGAAAGAATGCCCACAGTTTTTGAAACTTTTTTTGATATATTTAGAATGTGTCCCTGGAAATTCAGCTAGTGGTCAATGAGAATGCCAAGGAATTTGCCATCTAATTTGTTACAAATTTGGGTATTGTTTATTTTGAGATTTATTTGACTAGAGGATTTATTGCCAAACAGAATATAGAAAGTTTTGTCAATGTTAAGGGTGAGTTTGTTGGCAGTTAGCCAAAGATGGACTTTATTTAGCTCAGTATTTACTGTGGCATTTAGAGCAAGGGGGTCAGGACTGGAGTAAATGAAGGTTGTATCGTCAGCAAATAGAATTGGTTTGAGGTGTTGGGAGGCATTTGGAAGGTCATTAATGTAGATGAGAAAGAGGAGAGGGCCAAGTATGCTGCCCTGAGGAACACCAATGTTGATGGGTAGGGTGGGAGAAATTGTATTATTCACAGAAACATATTGGAGCCTGTCAGTAAGGTAGGATTTGAGGTATTGTAGGGAGTGTCCTCTGACTCCATAATGATGTAATTTAAGAAGAAGGTTTTGGTGGGTGACAGTGTCAAAAGCTTTACGCAGGTCCACAAATAACCCAACAGGGAACTCTTTTTTATCAAGAGCTGTATGAATCGAGTTAAGCATACTAATAAGTGCATCGTTAGTGCTTTTTTTGGGTCTGAAGCCATATTGGCAAGGGCTAAGTATATTGAGTTTGGCTAGATATGAGTAAAGCTGCTTATAGATTAGTTTTTCAAAAATTTTTGACAAGTTTGGCAGGATTGATATAGGTCTGTAGTTGTTAACATCTGTGGGATCACCACATTTGTGGACAGGCGTTACTCTCGTTTTTTTTAGAATATCTGGAAAGGTTTGGAGTTCAAGTGACTTGTTGAAGAGCAAAGCAATAGCAGGGGCTAAAGATCTGGAGGCTTTTTTGTAAATAAGAGTTGGTATCTCCTCAAGGGCACCAGACTTGGTTTTAAGGGAAAGGATTATCTCATTGACGTCAGTGGAGTTAATAGGCTTTAGGTACAGAGACTGTGGATAGTTACCTGTAAGATAGTCCTTAATGTCAGTACTGGAAGATGGAATATCATTTGCAAGGGATGAACCAATGGAAGAGAAGAACCTATTGAACTCAATAGCAGAATCAGAGGCTGAAAGCTGACCATCGTTATTAGACAGGAGAGTCGGTTTGTTATTTAAAGATTTCTTTGATCCCAATATTTGTGAAATTGTGCTCCAATTTGTTTAATGTTGCTCTTTATTTGGGTAAATTTATCTTCGTAGTATTTAGTTTTGGCTCGTCAAATTATCTTAGATAGCAATAATGAGTAATTCTTTGAGAATTCTTTGGAGACAATTCCTAACCTATACTTCTTCTCAAGGTCGTGTTTTTTGTTAATGGATTTAAGTATTCCCTTTGTAAGCCAAGGATTGTTAAGCCTTTTGCTTGTGACTTGTTTTGTAAGCATAGGACAGTGGGTGTTATAAAGGCTAAGAGTTGTTTGTAGAAAAGATTGCACTGCTAGGTTGATGTCCCCTATGTTACCTAACTCGGACTCCCAGTTGACATTATCAGCAGCAGTTATAAAATTGTTTATAGCAGTTTCATTGTGCAGCCTAAAGCTTAACTCCCTTGTTTCTAGAGGTGGTTTGCTAATGTTAGTTAAGAGAAATGTGGGGTAATGGTCTGTAGTGCTATCGGTGATTATACCTGAAGTAAGCGGAGAGGTTATGTTGGTCCAGATGTGATCTAGAGTCGTGACAGTGCTATCAGTGATTCTAGTAGGTCTAGTGATTAAGGGTATGAGGAAGCAGGAATTCATACAGTTGAGGAAGCTAACAGCAGTAGGGTGTTCTGGCTCGCAGAGGTCAATATTAAAGTCCCCAGCGATAATTAGGTGGTTTTTGTTCAGTCTGTTATCAAGATTAGATTTCTAAGGTTTGAGTTGAATTCAGACACATCAGTGTTAGGAATTCTATAGACTGCACCCACAGACAGGACAGACTCGGCACCCTTGACTCTGAAGCTGGCGAAGATATACTCCCCATAGCAGTCTCTAGTTCTAATTTCTTTTAAGCATTTTAGTTCTTGGTGGTAGTAAAGAGCAGTGCCACCACCTCTCTGAAGTTGACGACAGTTGTGAATTGCTGAGTAGTTAGGCATGTTAAAGAGTTGAGTAGTATCCTCTTTCAACCATGTTTCAGTAAGTATAATAAAAGAGAATTTGTTGCCAATAGTTTCAATCAAGGCACTAACATCATCGAAGTGTTTACCTAGGGATCTAACGTTCAAATTGATTACAGAGATATTGTGATTATGAGTTAATACATTGTTTACATCATGTGCAGCAAAATATCTGCAATTTAGATCATTAAAGTGATTATTGTCATAGATAGTGGATAAGAGGTTAAGTTCTGGGTCTATACTTGTCTGCATAAAAAAAGCTGAAAATGCATAAAAAAAGCTGAAAAAAGCTGCATAAAAAAAGCTTTATGTACCCAATCTGAACATCTTTACCATTGTGATCATTGCTGTCTTATATGTGCTGTCAATCTGCTGTATGGTGTCTATTAATCTTGTTTAAATTACTAATCAAGCTGTCAATGTAATCAATCAGAGCTTTAATATAACAATGTGCTCTAATATACTTACTAAGCTCTCTCATCTCATTTTTCTCTTGCAATGTATCTTTATCATTTATCAATTCTGATAGAAATGACCTACTTAAAATTATCTGCTAGATTAAGGACCTGCCCGAAACGCTGCGCGTACTAGTGGCTTTACAAGAGTGTAAATACTGCACTATCCAATGTATTCTCACAAACCCAATGTACCTTCTTGTATATATATAAATAAATAAATAAATAAATAAATAAATAGGTACAGCGATAGCAGGGGGCTCGACATCTGCGAGGCACTACACATCAAAAAGTCAACACCAGCAATCAACAGCCAATTAATGCACAACTATATTTTACCCACTTCAAGACTCCGAACCAATATAGAGGCATCAAGGGGAAGTATGGGCCAATAGGCCCTCTGCAGTTACTTCCATTCTTATGCTCTCGTATGCAATTAATACTCATAGTTTCGTGTTCTGTCTTGTGTTTGTTCACCTCCGGAGCCGGTCGGCCGAGCGGACAGCACGCTGGACTTGTGATCCTGTGGTCCTGGGTTCGATCCCACGTGCTGGCAAGAAACAATGGGCAGAGTTTCTTTCAACCTATGCCCCTGTTACCTAGCAGTAAAATAGGTACCTGGGTGTTAGTCAGCTGTCACGGGCTGCTTCCTGGGGGTGGAGGCCTGGTCGAGGACCGGGCTGCTTCCTGGGGGTGGAGGCCTGGTCGAGGACTGGGCTGCTTCCTGGGGGTGGAGGCCTGGTCGAGGACCGGGCTGCGGGGACACTAATCATCTCAAGATAACCTCAAGATAACCTCATCCAAAGCTGTTGCACCATATCACCTCACCCAAATGCGAGTATAAGTATGACAGATTAGCGTGTTTAGTTTACACACACAACTGTAACCTGCAAAGTCTTTGAAAATGTAATAAGTTATTACGAAACGCACTCAAGGGTCACGTCTGACTTGAAATAAAAATGAATTTTGGAGAATTAATTTTTCAATTACCATCGACAGTGAAAAGAAACATAAAATATATTGAGAAAATTCGTGTTAGAATTATTAATCTTACTTTTTCTGTCATATTTAACAACATATGTTTACAAGAAAGACTGCTACCAAAATATACTAATATATATATATATATATATATATATATATATATATATATATATATATATATATATATATATATATATATATATATATATATATATATATATTATATATATATATAGTGTGGGATATATATATTATATATATATATCCCACACTATCTCATTGCCTGGGAGAGGATTGGAGTTCTGGTTGGTTAAATACCCCAGAATTCCTACCTCTCTTATGGCTTTGAAGTATAGTGTAGTGGATACGGCATGCAACTGCTACCTTGTTGGCCAGTGTTCGAGTCCCCTGGTGGGTTGAGTGTCTGAAAAGTTATAAACTTCAGCTACTGGAATAGGGTAGTCTGTGCATATATATATATATATATATATATATATATATATATATATATATATATATATATATATATATATATATATATATATATATATATATATATATATATATATATATATATGTTTTGAGACGGTGTTCCCCCCCCCCTCTTATATTTCTCCCATGCCAGCTGTAAGAGTCATATCTAAGTTACCCGAACGTTCTCTGCCTTCCAGAGAACAATTTGACATATGTGGGAGCATGAGGTGTTCTCGCGTTGGCGAGAAATTAACTAAAGAAGAGTGTTTTGGCCAGTGGCTTAGGCCCTTTTGAACGCTAAGATGGCGCCGACCCCTACGTTTTCGCGCCAAGACGTTATGACGTTAGTGGCACCAGATTGGCCAAGAACGGTGACGTGGTACAGGGAGCCAATGAGAAACGCCCCTGGCAAGTATTACACCATGAGTGAAGGGGGGTCCGGGCAGCGCGCCCCGTGGCACCAGGAGTTAGATACGACACGTCGTCAAGGGCAGACGTGCGATAGGGGTCCTGTCAGTCTGACAGTTTTTGCCCCTCTCCAGTGAATATACGCATCTCCAGTGGTCTGCGAACATCCTGTGAGGTCTTCCTGAACTCCGTGAGGCAGACAGAAGAAGGAATTGACGGGAAACGAGCGACAAGTGCTCCAGTGACAGGTGCTTAGCAAGAGTGAAGCATGGGCAGTGACGTCAGGGACGACTGTACTGTTTCACCAGTTGGGTGATGTAGTGGCTGGGCCAGTTCCCAGCAAACACAGAACGTTTGTGGACGTTTTTAAATGGTGCCACAAAGGTAATACTGTAACTTTTGACATAAATACGTATATCTGACGATATTAAAACCAAAGGATATAACTAAAAACATGTATTCTTGAGACAGTTTTTTAAGATTTATGTAAAAATTTAAAATAATAGTGAATGCTATGGAATTATAATGTTTTCATGCTTTATATTTAAGAATAAATAATTTTCAGTCAACTTATTTTTTTTTTTACTTTATGTAAACCTATCCAATTTACATTCTTATAACATAAATATAACATTTATATGACGTCAATATAACGTTATTTACACGACATCATTATGTTATTATGATGTTATATTAACGTATAATTCCTGTATGAAAACCACAATATATATTGAACTTTATGTTTTAAACCTTGTAAAGTTATCATAAAACTTAAAATAAGACGGTAAGCATGCTTTACTTATGAAAACTTACAAACAAATCAACAAACATTTTAACATAAAAAAACAAACAAAACATAAATTAATTGCATGCATGGGAGTTAATTGGAACTCTGTAATATTGCATACATGAACCTTAAGGTACAAACCCAGTGTATTTACCCATGCAGTTCTTTCCTAAATCTAAATTTTTCCAATTTTTACACTTTGTTTCGAGTTCTGTCTTGTGTTGCTACTTTTAATACCCCATTAATGTCCCCTTTGTTATGTCCATTCATCCCATTGTGTACCTCTACCATATGTCACTCCTAATTCTTCGCTTTTCTAGAGAATGTAATATAAGCTTTGTCAATCTTTCTTCATATGACAGGCTTCTAACACTTTCGCCGACTAATGACATAGTATGGAGTCAAAATTTTAGCTGCTAAATGTCCACTAATGACGAAGTATGGCATCGAAATTTTAAATATTTGCTAAAATTCAGGTTTTTATCCAATTTTGGGGGGACTGATTTTAAACTGCGCGCTAATGTCTTCCCGCTTTGAACTACTAAAGAACAAAGGTTACCATTTATATATGGATAACTATTATAAGTCGGTTTGAATGAGTGAATTGCTGCTTGAAGATAGGGTGTACACCTGTGGTACTATCAGATTGCAGCGTGGTGAGCCTAAAACCCTTCAGATCCAAGCAAAGGGTAAAATGCCAGCAGATACAATTGCGAACACATTGATACCAAAACGAAAGACATATGACGAGAATTGAGGTAACCAAAGTGAAAAGAGTGTACAAAATACATTGCACTAGAGTGCTCCCGGGTTACTTTCTCTCACTTTTTCTGTTTTGTGTGGATGGTACGCCGTGCTTTTGGAGTTTATATGCATTCTCAACCTGTATAGAATTCTATTGCGAACACATTGATACCAAATTGAAAAACCTAGGACGAGAATTGAGATGACAAAGGTGAAAACAGTATTCACTTTCAGTATTACTACGCTCTCTAATGGAAGGCCAGGCCCTGGAATTCTGGGTAACGCTGCCTGCTTTCATCACGTCAGCGGGTGGAGTGCGCTGCTGTTTTTGGCATTTTATGCATATATTCTAGTTGGGAATTCTATTGCGAACACATTGATACCAAAATGAAAGACCTAGGATGACAATTGAGGTGACCAAAATGAAAAGAGTGTATACATTTTATCGCTCTTGTGCGCTCTCGGGTAACACACACTCGCTTTCTCTGTTTGTTGTGGATGGTAAGCCGAGCTTTTGGAGTTTATATGCCTTTAGTCCTGTAGAGAATTCTATTGCGAACATATTGATACCAAATTGAAAAACCTAGGATGAGAATTGAGGTAACAAAGTTGAAAAGGGTATACACTTTTCAGTATTACCATGCTCTCTAATGTAATGAGAGTTGCCTGAGGGTGGCACAGCTTTCGTTTTCTGGTATCCTTGGCCTACATTCATCTTGTCGGCGGGTGGAGCGCGCTGCTGTCTTGGACCTTATATGCATATAGTTCTGTTGGGAATTCTATTGCGAACGCATTGATACCAAAATGAAAGACATAGGAAGAGAATTAAGGTGACAAAGTTGAAAAGAGTATACACTTTTCAGTATTACCGCACACTACCGGGGAATGTCCGAAAAAAACTGGAGAGAGTGGAGGGGTAACTTGCCCAAAACGCGAAAGTGTTTGGGGGGGATTAACTTTCGCTCAGTACTATCATGCAAGAGGAGCCACACAAATGCATCTATAGTTCATTCAATAAAATCAGCAGACTTCTAGATGTTACTACTGCTCGGCTTAGACTCGGTTACAAGTATCTCTGGGAATTCTCATTATCTGCCGATGTAGACCTGACCAAATGTAAACTGTGTCAACAAAATTATTCGCACACCCTCCGTCACTATGTGATAGAATGCGAACAGGTACGTGAATTCAGAGACAATTCTATAACCAATGTACCAACGATGTGTCAATATTTCATTCAAATTGATCTGCTACCAGAAATTTTAGCCAAATATCCCCAGTTTGCTAACTGTAGATAATAACTAAGTGATTATAACCTATCCACCGCTGCCCACTGGATGGGGGGCGGTGTGCAGGACAAACATATCAATTGTGACACTAGCTCTCCACATATGTCAGTTGCTTAATTTAGAAACTGTACTTGTGGTCGATCTTGAACCCATTGTTGATGTGACGACTTATACTGAATTTTGTAACTAGCTCATCAAGATTGTAACTTGCTTAGCTAAATGAATTGTGGGGTTCAGTCTCTGAGCCCATTATGTGCCTCTGTAACCCTTTCCACTACCGCCCACAAGATGGGTATGGGGTGCATAATAAATGAACTAAACTAACTTTAAGGGATCCTGAAAGAAAGCTTGGAGGGCTTGAAAAATTGCAGAACGAAGCCTTGAGGATAATCCTTGGTGGCCTTCGTACCACAAAGATACTTAACATGAGGAAGGAACTTAATATTCCGAGCGTTGTTTATCGTGTTACTAAAATTAACTGTCAAATTAGTATAAAAATGCATAGGCTAGCTCATGATAACCCTTGCACAGAAGCCCTCCAGAATTTCTTTATTGAATGTAAACATTGTTTCAGATGGATAAATAAAATTGGAACTGAACTCAAAGTATCAGATTTAAAATTTGTACCAAGAGAGACAACAATATCACTCCTGCACTGTAGGAAATTACACCCTTTTCAATTTTAATCCCTCCCTTTCCATCAAAGGAGCAAATTAGAGATCAGTCCCAGCTTCGTTTTGAGGCAAAGCTCAACGTCTTAAGCCATATTGATGCTATGTCCACAGAGCATTCTCTCTCTCAAATCATATACACTGAAGGTTTCCTACAGCGCCCAACGGGTGCAACTGGAAATGCAGTTGTCCTGACAATAGGCTATGACTTATAATTTGAGTGGGGAGTCCGTATAAACAACTGGGCCTCTACCCTTCAGACCGAACTATTTGCCTTGCTCCTTGCACTGAAATGTGTACAAGTATCCAAAGTTAATACATTAATTGTAAGTGACTCTTTATCATCCTTAATTGCTCTCATCTCTTTAAGACATAACTGTAACATGCTTGTGTCTGAAGCTAGACACAAATACAACAACTTTACGAATCTTATCATAAACAATAATCTCAACAAAAATCACATAGTTCTCAGAGGTGATTTCAATATTGACCTAGGGCTACAAAATAGCCCTCAAGTACACTATTTCCTCAACAGCATGAATTCCTGTATGCTCATCCCCGCAATCACCAGGCCCACCCGAGTCACTCAAACATCTGCGACTACCCTGGACCACTGATGGACCAACATAACAGCTCCTCTTACATCAAGTATAATCACTGACAGAACAACTGACCACTATCCTAACTTCCTTTTAGCGAACATGGCCATAACACCACCAGGTAACAAGAAAATTACCTTTAACTTACAAAGTGAAGCGGCCATAGGCAATCTCACAAATGCTCTCCACAATGTAAACTGGGAATCTGAATTTATCAATACATAGGATAATCATTCGTTAACTAGCCTCTTTCTTTCCAAAATTCTAAGCATTTACAATAGTTATTGTCCTCTCCTCACCAAGCAAGTTACTGGCAAAAGGTTAAATATTCCCTGGCTCACTGGTGGCATACTTAAAGCAATCGACAAGAAACATGAATATGAAAAAAAACTTAGGATTGGCCTAGTTGCAAAGGAAGTAGTTAAGAGGTACTCATTAGTGCTTACCAGGATAATAAGAGCAAAGCGTTCCTATTACGAGAATAGATTTAAAGAAGCAAAAGGCAACATGAAAAGCACATGGAGAGCCATCTCTACCATCCTAGGAGCTAAACAACATTCACATAATAAGATAAAAATCTCCAAAGATAGTTATACACCAGCAAAAGAAGAATCCGTGGTTTAATAGGGAATGTATGAAAGCAAAGGAGCTGAACAAAAGGGCATGGAGGAACTTCCGTAATAACAGAACACCAGAAAGTAGAGAGAGATACCAAAGAACCAGGAACGAGTATGTTAGTGTGAGAAGAGAAGCTGAGAAAAGGTATGAAAATGATATAGCTAATAAAGCCAAGACCGAACCAAAGCTACTACAGAGTCACATCAGGAGGAAGACAACAGTGAAGGAACAGGTGATGAAACTTAGGGTGGGCGAGGACAGGTACACAGAGAATGACAAAGAGGTGTGTGAAGAACTCGACAAAAGGTTCCAGGAGTTCTTTACAATAGAACAGGGAGAAGTCACGGCACTAGGAGAGGTGGCAGCAAACCAGGTGACCTTGGAAAGGTTCGAAATTACAAGAGATGAGGTCAAAAAGCACCTATTGGAGCTGGATGTGAGAAAAGCTGTTGGGCCGGACGGAATCTCACCATGGGTATTGAAAGAGTGTGCAGGAGCACTTTGCTTGCCACTCTCCATAGTGTATAGTAGGTCACTGGAAACGGGAAACCTACCAGAAATATGGAAGACAGCTAATGTAGTACCAATATACAAAAAGGATGACAGACAAGAGGCACTGAACTACAGACCAGTGTCCTTAACTTGTATACCATGCAAGGTGATGGAGAAGATTGTGAGAAAAAACCTAGTAACACATCTGGAGAGAAGAGACTTCGTGACAACCCATCAACATGGGTTCAGGGAGGGTAAATCTTGCCTTACAGGCTTGATAGAATTCTACGATCAGGTAACAAAGATTAAGCAAGAAAGAGAAGGATGGGCGGACTGCATTTTTTTGGACTGTCGGAAAGCCTTTGACACAGTACCCCATAAAAGGTTGATGCATAAGCTGGAAAAACAGGCAGGAGTAACTGGTAGGGCGCTCCAGTGGATAAGGGAGTACCTAAGCAATAGGAAGCAGAGAGTTACAGTGAGGGGTGAGACCTCAGAATGGCGTGAAGTCACCAGTTGAGTCCCACAGGGCTCTGTACTCGGACCTATCCTGTTTCTGCTTTACGTAAATGATCTCCCAGAGGGTATAGACTCATTCCTCTCAATGTTTGCTGACGACGCCAAAATTATGAGAAGGATTAAGACAGAGGAGGACAGCTTGAGGCTTCAAGAAGACCTGGACAAGCTGCAGGAATGGTCGAACAAATGGCTGTTCGAGTTTAACCCAAGCAAATGTAATGTAATGAAGATAGGGGTAGGAAGCAGGAGACCAGATACAAGGTATCATTTAGGAGATGAAATACTTCAAAAGTCAGAGAGAGAGAAAGACCTGGGGGTTGATATCACGCCAGACCTGTCCCCTGAACCTCATGTCAAGAGGATAACATCAGCAGCATATGCCAGGTTGGCTAACATAAGAACGGCCTTTAGAAACTTGCGTAAGGAATCTTTCAGAACATTATATACCACCTATGTCAGACCAATCCTGGAGTATGCAGCTCCAGCATGGATTCCATATGTAATCAAGCATAAGACTAAACTGGAAAAGGTTCAAAGGTTTGCTACCAGACTAGTACCCGAGCTGAGAGGTATGAACTACGAGGAGAGACTACGGGAATTAAACCTCACTTCGTTGGAAGACAGAAGAGTTAGGGGGGGACATGATCACCACATTCAAGATTCTCAAGGGAATCGACAGGGTTGATAAAAACAGGCTATTTAACACAAGGGGCACAAGCACTAGGGGACACAGGTGGAAACTGAGTGCCCAAATGAGCCACAGAGATATTAGAAAGAACTTTTTTAGTGTCAGAGTGGTTGACAAATGGAATGCATTAGGAAGTAATGTGGTGGAAGCTGACTCCATACACAGTTTCAAGTGTAGATATGATAGAGCCCAATAGGCTCAGGAACCTGTACACCTGTTGATTGACGGTTGAGAGGCGGGATCAAAGAGCCAGAGCTCAACCCCCGCAAGCACAACTAGGTGAGAACCTGCAACAGATCTTGAAACAACAACTGAATTTAATAGCTTCTTTTCATCGATTGGTGCTAACCTTGCCCGAAAAATCCCAGAGACTCAGACACATGTTACCACATATCTTTCAGGCAGCTATCAAAACTCTCTTCTCCTCTCTCCGGTCAGCCCTACAGATGTTGTGTCCATTATTTACTCGCTAAAAACCAAAGCTGGGAACATTAGTGAAATACCATCGATGGTATACAAGAGTGCCTCCCATGCCCTTGCACCACCCATAGCATTGCTGTTCAATAAATCCCTAGAGTGTCATACCATCCCTGATATCCTTAAAAGAGCAAGAGTAACGCCAGTTCATAAAGGAGGTAACACGGCAGACATAAATAATTACAGACCCATATCAAATCTACCTATATTATCAAAAATATTTTTTTTTTTTTTTACAAACAGCTCTACTCCAATCTTATAAAATTCAATATACTGAGTCCTCGTCAGTTTGGCTTCCGCTCCCAAAAGAGTACCAATGATGCTATTGTTAGTCTGCTTGACTTATCTTCTCAACCCTTGACAAAAGTGAGTTTCCAATTGGACTCTTCATCGACCTGAGAAAGGCTTTTGATACTGTTAACCATAACTACCTCTTACTTAAACTCCACCATTATGGAATCCGTGGCCTTGCCCTGAACTATATCCGATCCTATCTTAGTAACAGACACCAATATGTAACCATCATTGATATAACCTCTCCCACTCTACCAATAACCGTATGGGTGCCACAGGGCAGCATCCTAGGACCCTCCTGTTTTTTATATACATTAATGATCTCCTTAATGTCTCTAACATACTTAAACCTATATTGTTTGCTGATGATACTACTCATCTACTCTGACCCCAACCCACTCATGTTAAATAAGGTTGTAAACAATTAATTAAAAAAAGTCTACTTGTGGATGTCAACCAACAAACTCACACTAAACATAGAAAAGACCTACTACATCTTATTTGGAAGCAAATCAACAAATGCAATTCAGCTTCAGATAGATAATGTAAACATTAGCAATAAAAATGATGGAAAGTGGCCTGTACTTAGGCAAGAGACTCAACTTCAGCACCCATATACAACACATAACTAAAAAGGTTTCTAAAACAATTGGTATACTCTCTAAGATCAGATATTATGTACCCTACTCTGCTCTCCTCTCACTAATATGCACTTATATATCTCTATCTTACTTATGG
Source organism: Procambarus clarkii (assembly GCF_040958095.1). Classification (NCBI taxonomy): domain Eukaryota; kingdom Metazoa; phylum Arthropoda; class Malacostraca; order Decapoda; family Cambaridae; genus Procambarus; species Procambarus clarkii. The sequence continues at coordinate 22,455,677 of NC_091161.1, read as the reverse complement.
TATCTGTGCTTGGCGTTCAACCTCTGCAAACTACCTCAAGCCCATCATCATCATCCAGCAAAAATCTGCTATCAGGACAATAACTAACTCTGCCTTCAGACAACACACAGCTCCCTTGTTCAATTCCTTAAACATAATAAACATAAATTCACTCCATACATTCTCCTGTGTAAATTACGTTTATAAAACCCTTTTTCTAATTGAAAACCCTGTTCTAAAACTCTTCCAGGACAGATGTAATAGAACATATGCCCACCACACCAGACATAAAAATCTCTTTGATATCCCCAGAGTCAAACTTAATCTATGTAAACACTCTATGTAAATAAAAGGACCTAGTCCATGGAACTCACTCCCTAATGATTTGAAAAGCTGTCCAACTTTTGCCATATTCAAAAATAAAACCAAAAAGTACCTAATTTCATCTTCATAGTTTTCTACCATGGGCTTTATCTTCACACTGTATCTAGTGCTACTCAGTCCCCCAATATTTGTACCTAAGCCATATTACTTTAACATTGTAATCTTAGATATCATCTGATATCATGGTTGTTGCATTGAGTGCATTTTCTACTGCATTATTCCTTGAAACTTTTCCTCGAAATGATCCTCATATTGTGCTTCAGTAAACCAATGTATAACCCTGAAATGCTATTCTCATGTATCTAATAATCCTTGTTTCTTTATTGTGTATTGTTATTATTGTGTATTATTCTGATCTGCTTTTGTGTCAAAATTTCTTCAAATTACTTGTAAACATTTTTGTTGATTTTACTGTAATTATTTTACTTAAAATTATCTGTACCTGTAAAGAAAAGCTATAAAATACCTGCTAACATTTTTTTTTTATCAATTTTACTGTTAAGTTATCAAAAAAATTCTGTTAGTTTTGTGACGATAATCTCTTTCAAGAGAGATTGAGCCTGCTCTTCCCTACATCATTACGTCGTACCCAGTACAAGATACTATATAGAAGATACGTCCACCAGTATCGCCAAACGTTTTGCCCAGGAAGGAAATCGTACCATGTACACCCCGACACCAGCCACAGCCGCCATAACCAGCAAACTGCTCATCCTCTGCCTGCCTGTTGCTGATTGGCTGATGTCTTGCCGCACCTGCACTCACCACCACCACCGAGAGTCGACGTCTGGGCAGCAGCACGCCAGACTCGTCAGAATATCTTTGTGCTCCTTGGAGTTGACATCTCTCGCTAGTAGACTAAGCCTTGGCTTTCGTGTACTAAGGGAGGTGGCAGCTTGAAGCCAGTATTCCAGCACCGCACATATTAATTTATATTGCTATCACTATTTTTGCATTCTGGTCTTAGAGTAACTTTTAATTGCCAGTTATTATTCATGTTATTTTGTTTGTTAACCAGTATTGAATTTTATGAGATTGCCTTTATTCATGTCTTGTTTTCTAGAGTAATTAAAATTTCATTGTTTATATACTTGTGTTTTGTGTGTCTTCCCATTACCTTACCACAGACGAAAGGACAAACTTTTCTCTTTTTTTTTTGTGATGTGACGAGGCCCTGCCCCCAGCTTTTGAAACAGCCGAACACCAATGCTTTACCGTCACAGTTTAAAGACTTACCCGAAACGCTAGCTATGCGTGCTAGTGGCTTTACAAGAATGTTAATTCAACTTATTTTCTATATTCTCTGTTAACCTCCAGTGTAACTTCTTGTATATAAATAAATAAAAATAAAATAATAAAAATAACAAAACTATTTATGATGGGTTCAAGCGACGATTGAGTAGTGCGTAAAGCGTCCCTCACCTGTGACGTCACAGCGACAGCCATCTGGTCAAGTCGTCTACTGCAATTTCGGATACCGGGCTAGAAACAACTTCGTTCACTGAGAAGTTTGTACATACAAACCATTGAGTTCGTGTATGCGTTGGTTTGTGTTCGCTGTTGTTATCGTGTGAATAAATACATGGCACTTAGTACAGTATTTACAATAAAAAATCAAAATAAAAAATCAAATGTTTATTTAGGAAAGGTACATACATACAAGAGATTTTACAAAGAGTGATGGATTTATACATAGGGCTAGTACATACAATGCCTAAAGTCACTATTACGCAAAGCGTTTCGGGCATGAAAAACTTAAATGACTAAAGCTTAATACTAATTGAGCATAAAGAGTAAAATGAAAACATGGAATGAAAACATAGCTGAAAAAGCAGCACAAATACAATTTTGTCGACAAACAGCGCTCTTTAAAAAAACCAGACAGGTTGACAATAGAGGGGTAAGGTACGTTACAGGGAATTTATTAGGTATAGCTTCGTTTTTATCTTAAACTGGTTGAGAGAGGTACAGTCTTTAACATGGTTGGGAAGGTCATTCCACAATCTGGGTCCCTTGATTTGTAGAGCATTTCTGGTTTGATTAAGTCGTACTCTAGGAATATCAAAACTGTATTTATTTCTGGTGTGGTGCTCATGGGTTCTGTTACATCCTTCTATGAAGCTTTTGAGGTCAGGATTGGCATTACAGTTTAGCGTTTTATATATGTATAATACACATGAGAGAATGTGCAGTGACTTAATGTCTAACATATTCAGAGATTTGAGTAGGGGTACCGAGTGATGTCTGGGGCCAGAGTTGGATATTGTCCTAATAGCAGCTTTGTGTTGAGTAATTAGAGGACGTAAATGATTTTGGGTAGTAGAACCCCAAGCACAAATACCATAGTTGAGATATGGATAGATGAGGGAGTAATAGAGAGTCACCAGGACAGGGCGGGGATATCTGATCTTAGAAAGAATGCCAACAGTTTTTGAAACTTTTTTGAAATATTTAGAATGTGTCCCTGGAAATTCAGCTTGTGGTCAATGAGAATGCCAAGGAATTTGCCATCTAATTTGTTACAAATTTGGGTATTGTTTATTTTGAGATTTATTTGATTAGAGGATTTATTGCCAAACAGAATATAGAAAGTTTTGTCAATGTTAAGGGTGAGTTTGTTGGCAGTTAGCCAAAGATGGACTTTATTTAGCTCAGTATTTACTGTGGCATTTAGAGCAAGGGGGTCAGGATTGGAGTAAATGAAGGTTGTGTCGTCAGCAAATAGAATTGGTTTGAGGTGTTGGGAGGCATTTGGAAGGTCATTAATGTAGATAAGAAAGAGGAGAGGGCCAAGTATGCTGCCCTGAGGAACACCAATGTTGATGGGTAGGGTAGGCTTTACAATCTTGTAAAGCTACTAGTACGCGCAGCGTTTCGGGCAGGTTCTTAATCTAACAGATAATTTTAAGTAGGTAATTTCTATCAGAATTGATAAATGATAACAAATACATTGCAAGAGAAAAATGAGATGAGAGAGCTTAGTAAGTATATTAAAGCACATTGTTATATTAATGCTCTGATTGATTACATTGACAGCTTGATTAGTAAATTAAACAAGATTAATAGACACCATACAGCAGATTGACAGCACATATAAGACAGCAATGATCACAATGGTAAAGATGCTCAGATTGGGTACATAAAGATTGGGAGACTGGGTAGCAATAGATAAAGATAAACAAGATTAATAAACACCATACAGCAGATTGGCAGCACATATAAGAAGACAGCAATGATCACAATGGTAAAGATGTTAAACAATAATAAACACCATACAGCAGATTGGCAGCACATATAAGAAGACAGCAATGATCACAATGGTAAAGATGTTCAAATTGGGAACATAAAGGTTGGGAAATTGGATAGCAATAGATACAGTGCAATTTTAAGGCAAAAGGTGAAAAACTATGAAGATGAAATTAGGTACTTTTTAGTAATGATTTTGAATGATATAAAAGTTGGACAGCTTTTCAATTTAATAGGGAGTGAGTTCCATAAACTGGGTCCCTTTATTTGCATAGAGTGTTTACACAGATTAAGTTTAACTCTGGGGATATCAAAAAGATATTTATTTCTGGTGTGGTGATAATGGGACCTATTACATCTGTCCAGGAAGAGTTTCAGAGCAGGATTTGCATTTAAGAACAGGGTTTTGTAAATGTAGTTGACACAAGAGAATTTATGGAGTGAGATTATGTTTAGGGATATAAACATGGGGGCTGAGTGTTGCCTGAAAGCAGAATTTGATATTATTCTGATAGCAGATTTTTGCTGGGTGATGATGGACTTGAGGTGGTTTGCAGTGGTTGAACCCCATGCACAGATATCATAGTTGAGATAGGGATAGATTAGTGCATAATATAGAGAGATGAGAGCAGAGTTAGGTACATAATATCTGATTTTGGAGAGTATACCAACTGTTTTAGAGACTTTCTTAGTTATGTGTTGTATGTGGGTACTGAAGTTGAGTCTCTTTTCTAGGAATAGGCCAAGAAACTTTCCATCATTTTTATTGCTAATGTTTACATTGTCTATCTGAAGCTGAATTGCAATCGTAGATTTGCTTCCAAATAAGATGTAGTAGGTCTTTTCTATGTTAAGTGTTAGTTTGTTGGTTGACATCCATAAGTGGACTTTTTTTAGTTCATTATTAACAACATTATTTAGTGTATGTGGGTTGGGGTTGGAGTAGATGAGGGTAGTATCATCAGCAAACAAAATAGGTTTCAGAATGTTAGAGACATTAGGCAGATCATTGATGTATATAAGAAATAGAAGAGGTCCCAAGATGCTGCCCTGTGGCAGTCCAACGGTTATTGGTAGAGTGGGAGAGGTTATATTATTGATGGTTACACATTGGTGTCTATCACTAAGATAGGATTGGATATAGTCCAGTGCATGGCCTCAGATTCCATAATGATGGAGTTTACATAAGAGGTAATCGTGATTAACAGTATCAAAGGCCTTTCTCAGGTCAATGAAGAGTCCAATCGGAAACTCATTTTTGTCAAGGGCTGAGTAAATTATATCAAGGAGACTAATAATTGCATCGTTGGTACTCTTTTGGGAGCGGAAGCCAAACTGACAGGGGCTAAGAATGTCGAATTTTACGAGATAGGAGTTTGTTTGTTTGTAGATAATTTTTTCGAATATTTTTGATAGTATGGGTAGGTTCGATATTGGTCTATAGGTGTTTATGTCTGCCGGATTACCTCCTTTATGAACTGGCGTTACTCTTGCTTTTTTAAGGATATCAGGGAAGGTGTGACACTCAAGGGATTTTTTGAACAGCAGAGCTATAGGTGGCGCAAGGGCATGTTCATATAATTAGCGCTTCCATTATTAGAATTATTTATCCATTATCAGAATAACAAGGTGCAAACCATACCCCCCTTACAGTTGAAATATATGTACAAGAAGGTACATTGGGTTGCGAGAGTACATAACATATATTAAGAGGTACATTGTAGCAAGATTTGAGATTAAAGGATTTAAGACTAACACATTTAGAAACAAGGCGCCCCTGAAGGAGGCTAATTTATTATGCACCCTATACTCAGTGAATAGTGGCTATTTTTACATTATCATTTACAACTAATTTAAGTAAAATAACAACCAGTAAACAGACTGCTTTTTTTTTAATTCTAGTTCAGGAACTAGGATAAAGAACTAGGAACTAGGAACCTGGGATAAAACGTGAACATTCCTTAAGGAACTGTGAGGTGCTTATCTGTTTTTCCTCGTAACGATCCCAAAGTTTCCACAAATGTTCCTGTTTCTCTTTATTGCCCTTGCGGCGACTGGACTCGAGCTTTAGCTCAGAAATCAGTTGGTATTGCAAGGTTACAAGGGACGCCTCACGGTACAGTAAGGGGATTAAAATATATAAAGCCAAGTTGTCCCCCAGATGCTGCTGAAATTAAGGGATTTGCTTTGCAGCGCTCCTTGGCAGCTACAGTAACCTTGGTCGTTGCTAGAGCACCTGGATCACCCAAATGATTGCGACGATTGGCTCCTTGCTTGAAATCCTTTCCATGTTGGATGACTGTGGCAAAGCAACGGTTGTTCTTCTGTCGAATATTGCACCACCAGTAAGTCGCGAAATCCGTTTCCTTGCGTACAGTATATATATATATATATATTATATATATATATATATATATATATATATATATATATATATATATATATATATAATTATTATAATGTAGGTATATATATATATATATATATATATATATATATATATATATATATATATATACCTACATTATAATAATTATATATATATATATATATATATATATATATATATATATATATATATATATATATATACCTACATTATAATAATTATATATATATATATATATATATATATATATATATATATATATATATATATATATATATATATATATATATATATCCGTGACTATTATGTAGTCTTGGTTTCCCACGCCTCGTGCCTGTTGGAATTATCTCCCAGGTAAGAGGGGCGTCTTGTGATAGAGTTGATGGTATTAATTCGTCTCGGATAGACGCGTCCTGGACAACAGCGACATGCTCTATCGGAAGGTCTACCGTGAAGGATGCTTCGTACTTGTTACTTCTTCTGCTAAATTTATCTCTCTGGACGTGTTGTCATCTTCATACAATGTAAGTGTAGAGCAATCAGGACAGCACCAGAGGAAATTTTTTTCCTCTAATTTTGATTCACGTAAACTATAGTATTTTTCACTAGAAACTCCAGTACCACATTGTCTATACCTCCATTGTTGGCATATTGCACACAGCATTGCATGATCTGACGATCTCACCTCCTTGCGGCATCCATAACATACACATTGTTCGTGAATGTTGCCTTCCACATTTCCGTCTTTCACTTTATCTTCGTCTTCCACTTCATTTGTGTCTTCCACTTCATTTGTGTCTTCCACTTCAGCAATGTAAAGTACACATTCATCGTGCACAGCGTATGCCATTTTTCAATATTGTTGCACAAAACGTCACAGGAAACTAGGAAAGTTTGTTACAAAACTCTGGGAAACTTGTAATGCGTGACAAGCAGGAGCAGTAGTATGTCTACACCGCCGAGGTCGACCAAAAACTGAATCATGTGAGGTTAGCAGACACTGACCAGGTCCAACAACTCCATCTGATTGAAAGGTGTGAAATAATACTATAGTGTATTTTTCAGTCGCGCTGCCAATTATTTGACTTAAACCCACACTCTCAAGAAAACGTGTACATCACAAAACTTATATATATAATGTAGGTATATATTAGTTAGTCTTCATACATTTAAAACTTTCTAAGCAAATTGTCAGGTCGCTAAACTAAATGCTACCAATTCTCTTGGTCTGTTAAAAGAAACCTCCCACCCTCTCTCCCATCTTCTCTCTTCTCTCTTCTCTCTCTCTCTCTCTCTCTCTCTCTCTCCCTCTCTCTCCCTCTCTCTCCCTCTCTCTCCCTCTCTCTCCCTCTCTCTCCCTCTCTCTCCCTCTCTCTCCCTCTCTCTCCCTCCCTCTCCCTCCCTCTCCCTCCCTCTCCCTCCCTCTCTCTCTCCCTCTCTCTCCCTCTCTCCCTCTCTCTCGCTCTCTGACACACACACACACTAAGATAATAGGAAGGATAAGAAACTTAGATGATTGTCAGGCCCTTCAAGATGACCTGGACAAAATAAGTATATGGAGCAACACTTGGCAAATGGAATTTAATGTTAATAAATGTCATGTTATGGAATGTGGAATAGAACATAGACCCCACACAACCTATATATTATGTGAGAAATCTTTGAAGAATTCTGATAAAGAAAGAGATCTAGGGGTGGTTCTAGATAGAAAACTATCACCTGAGGACCACATAAAGAATATTGTGCGAGGAGCCTATGCCACGCTTTCTAACTTCAGAATTGCTTTTAAATACATGGATGGCGATATACTAAAGACATTGTTCACGACTTTTGTTAGGCCAAAGCTAGAATATGCAGCAATTGTGTGGTGCCCATATCTTAAGAAGCACATCAACAAAATGGAAAAGGTGCAAAGACATGTTACTAAGTGGCTCCCAGAACTGAAGGGCAAGAGCTATGAGGAGAGGTTAGAGGCATTAAATATGCCAAAACTAGAAGACAGAAGAAAAAGAGGTGATATGATCACTACATACAAAATAGTAACAGGAATTAATAAAATCGATAGGGAAGATTTCCTGAGACCTGGAACTTTAAGAACAAGAGGTCATAGATTTAAACTAGCTAAACACAGATGCCGAAGAAATAAGAAAATTCACTTTCGCAAACAGAGTGGTAGACGGTTGGAACAAGTTAGGTGAGAAGGTGGTGGAGGCCAAGACCGTCAGTAGTTTCAAAGCGTTATATGACAAAGAGTGCTGGGAAGACGGGACACCACGAACGTAGCTCTCATCCTAAAACTACACTTAGGTAGTTACACTTAGGTAATTACACACACACACGTATACACACACACACACAGAAGAGTGAGGGGAGACATGATCACTACCTACAAAATCCTTAGGGGAATTGACAGGGTAGACAAGGACAAACTATTCAACACTGGCGGTACGCGAACAAGGGGACACAGGTGGAAACTGAGTACCCAAAGGAGCCACAGGGACGTTAGAAGGAACTTTTTCAGTGTCAGAGTAGTTAACAGGTGGAATGCATTAGGCAGTGATGTGGTGGAGGCTGACTCCATACACAGTTTTAAATGTAGATATGATAGAGCCCAGTAGGCTCAGGAATCTGTACACCAGTTGATTGAAAGTTGAGAGGCGGGACCAGAGAGCCAGAGCTCAACCCTCGCAAACACAACTAGGTGAGTACACACACACACACACACAAACACACACACACACACACACACACACACACACACACACACACACACATAAACATACACACACATATCCCCCCTGCAGAGGGATATGACAAGGGAAGAGAGAATACATGCAGCAGACGCGAGGAAGGAGCGCAGGGAGAGAGAAAGGATTCAGAGTACCACAACCCAGAACCCTACAATCCCAGAGGGAAGTGGAGAACCCTCCTCAAACAGTGCAACAGCCACAGGAATTGGGGCACCACCCCCACATTCTACCCAACAGACACCCAACCTGCCCCATCCCCTGTCAGCCCCCCACTAAGTACCCACCTAGGGCACCCTCCCCCCCACCCACCCCCTCCTCCCACTCACCCCCCTTCTCCCACTTACTCCTCTCCCCAGGACCTCCCTTCTCCCCCATCCCCCAAGCCCTCCCTTCTCCCACATGCCTTCCCGTCTCTCCCACCCCCAAGCCCTCCCTTCTTCCCTGCCCCCCACTCTCTCCTACCCCACCTAAGTCTTCCCCTCTCCCCCACTCCCCTAAACCCTCCTCTCTTCCTCACCCACCTCAGCCCTCCTTTTTCCCCCACGCCCCCCAAGCCCTCCACCCTTTTCTCCCCCCCCCCAAGCCCCCCCATCCCCCAAAGCCTCTCCTCCCCCCATGCTTCCCCAACCCTCCCTCTCTCACCCCCCCCCAACCCTCCTCTTCTCACTCTCCCCCCCCAACCCTCTCACTCTCCCCCCTCTACCCTCCCCCTCTTACCCACCCCCCTTACCCTCCCCCTCTCACCCACCCCCCAAGCCCTCCCTCCTCCACCAATCTCCCCATGCCAGATCCCCCCAGCTCCCACTCACCCCAGATCCCAAAGGTCCCCCCCAGAGGAGAAGCAGAAGAGAGTCAGTTTCAGGGTGATGTACTCGAACATAGATGGGATCACAAGCAAGACAAGTGAACTAAGGGAAAGAGCACAAGAAGTGAACCCAGATGTAATCGGACTCACTGAAACAAAACTCTCTGGAATCATAACGAATGCCGTGTTTCTCCAAGAGTACACAGTAATAAGGAAAGAGAGGGAAGGTAGGGGAGGAGGCGGAGTGGCCCTACTCATGAGAAAGGAATGGAGTTTTAAGGAGATGACCATACCAGGCTATGAGGAGTTCAGAGACTACATAGCAGGCACCATAATAATAATAATAATAATAATAATAATTTTTATTTAGGCAAAGGTACATACATAAAGAGATTTTACAAAGTTTGTTGGCTTTATAGATAAAAGCTAGTACATACAATGCCTAAAGCCACTATTACACAAAGCGTTTCGGGCAGGAAAAAACACTACTGACTAAAGCTTAAAACTCATGGGTAAAAAGAAAAAAATGTGTTGAGTACAAATAAAAATAGAGGTAAAAGAGGGGGGAACATTGTTGAAAAAACAACACAAATACAATTACAAATTATTACAGAAAATTACATTAAAACAGCGTTGATTTGAAAAAAAAAAAAAAAAAACATACATGGGTTGACAATAGAGAGGTAAGGTAGGTTACAGGGAATTTATTAGGTATAGCTTCGTTTTTAACTTAAACTGGTTGAGAGAATTACTGTCTTTAACATGGTTGGGAAGGTCATTCCACATTCTGGGCCCCTTGATTTGTAGAGCATTTCTGGTTTGATTAAGTCGTACTCTAGGAATATCAAAACTGTATTTATTTCTGGTGTGGTGCTCATGGGTTCTGTTACAACCTTCTATGAAGCTTTTGAGATCAGGATTGGCATTACAATTTAGCGTTTTGTATATGTAAAGTACACATGAGAGAATGTGCAGTGACTTAATGTCTAACATATTCAGGGATTTGAGTAGGGGTACCGAGTGATGTCTGGGGCCTGAATTGGATATTGTCCTAATAGCAGCTTTGTGTTGAGTAATTAGAGGACGTAAGTGATTTTGGGTAGTAGAGCCCCAAGCACAAATACCATAGTTGAGATATGGATAGATAAGGGAGTAATAGAGAGTCACCAGGGCAGGGCGTGGTACATAATATCTGATCTTAGAAAGAATGCCCACAGTTTTTGAAACTTTTTTTTGATATGTTTAGAATGTGTCCCTGGAAATTCAGCTTGTATTCAATGAGAATGCCAAGGAATTTGCCATCTAATTTGTTACAAATTTGGGTATTGTTTATTTTGAGATTTATTTGATTAGAGGATTTATTGCCAAACAGAATATAGAAAGTTTTGTCAATGTTAAGGGTGAGTTTGTTGGCAGTTAGCCACAGATGGACTTTATTTAGCTCAGTATTTACTGTGGCATTTAGAGCAAGGGGATCAGGACTGGAGTAAATGAAGGTTGTGTCGTCAGCAAATAGGATTGGTTTGAGGTGTTGGGAGGCATTTGGAAGGTCATTAATGTAGATGAGAAAGAGGAGAGGGCCAAGTATGCTGCCCTGGGGAACACCAATGTTGATGGGTAGGGTGGGAGAAATTGTATTATTCACAGAAACACATTGGAGCCTGTCAGTAAGGTAGGATTTGAGGTATTGTAGGGAGTGTCCTCTGACACCATAATGATGTAATTTAAGAAGAAGGTTTTGGTGGTTGACAGTATCGAAAGCTTTACGCAGGTCCACAAATAACCCAACAGGGAACTCATTTTTATCAAGAGCTGTATGAATCGAGTTAAGCATACTAATAAGTGCATCGTTAGTGCTTTTTTTGGGCCTGAAGCCATATTGGCAAGGGCTAAGTATATTGAGTTTGGCTAGATATGAGTAAAGCTGCTTATAGATTAGTTTTTCAAAAATTTTTGACAAGTTTGGCAGGATTGATATAGGTCTGTAGTTGTTAACATCTGTGAGATCACCACATTTGTGGACAGGCGTTACTCTCGCTTTTTTTAGAATATCTGGAAAGGTTTGGAGTTCAAGTGACTTGTTGAAGAGCAAAGCAATAGCAGGGGCTAAAGATCTGGAGGCTTTTTTGAAGATTAAAGTTGGTATCTCCTCAAGGGCACCAGACTTGGTTTTAAGGGAAAGGATTATCTCATTGACGTCAATGGAATTAATAGGCTTTAGGTACAGAGACTGGGGATAGTTCCCTGTAAGATAGCCCTTAATGTCAGTACTGGAAGATGGAATATCATTAGCAAGGGATGAACCAATGGAAGAGAAGAACCTATTGAACTCAATAGCAGAATCAGAGGCTGAAAGCTGACCATCGTTATTAGACAGGAGACATCGTTATTATTATTCTCCCATGACGATGGGAGGGCCAAGAATAGTAGTAGCAGTAATATACAACCCTCCACCAAATGACAGAAGACCCAGTCAAGAGTATGAAAACAACAACATTGCAGTTAACACTATAATTGAGAAGGCAGCCTCTGCTGCCTGTAGAAATAGATCCCACCTGCTCATCATGGGCGACTTCAACCACGGAAGGATTGACTGGAAGAACAAGGAACCGCATGGAGGCGAGGATACGTGGAGAGCCAAACTATTGGAGGTGGTGAAAAGAAACTTTTTAACCCAGCATGTCGGAGAAACCACAAGGATGAGAGGCAATGACGAACCAGCGAGACGCGACCTAGTCTTCACTCTGAACGACTCCGACATAAGAGAAATCGGTTTTGAGGACCCAGTAGCAATGAGCGACCACAGTGTACTGGTGTTTGAGTACTTGATTGAAGAAGGGTTATTGAACTCGAGGAGGGATACCGAAACCAAAAGGTTAGCATACCGAAAGGGAAACTATGAGGGGATAAGAAAATTCCTAACAGATAAAGCATGGGAAACAGAGCTCAGGGGAAAGACGGCCCAAGATATGATGGATTACATCACGCAGAAGTGCAAGGACGCAGCAAACAAGTTTGTCCCAGTCCAAAAGGAAAACAGAGAAATGAAAATGAGAAACCCATGGTTTAATCAGAGATGTAGGCTAGCTAAGCAGCAAAGTAAAAGGGCATGGAGAGACTATAGGAATAACAGGACACAGGAGAGCAGAGAAAGATACCAAAATGCCAGGAATGAATATGTCAGGATGAGAAGAGAGGCAGAAAGACAATACGAAAATGACATCGCAAGCACGGGAAAGACTCAGCCTAAATTGTTGCATAGCCACGTCAGGAGAAAAACAACAGTAAAGGAACAGGTTATGAAATTAAGGATAGGGGCGGAAGGATTCACTACAAATGACAAGGAAGTGTGTGAGGAATTGAATAAGAAATTCAAGGAGGTCTTCACCTTAGAGCAAGGAGAAATTCCAGAGGTAAGTGAGGGAATAGCTAACTAGGAACCACTGGAAGAGTTTGAGATTACCAGCGGGAAAGTAAGGAAGTGTTTACTAGAGTTGGATGTGACAAAGGCTATAGGCCCAGATGGAACCTCCCCTTGGGTTCTAAAGGAAGGAGCAAGAGAAGTGTGCCTACCACTCTCCATAGTGTATAACAAATCACTGGCAACAGGGGAACTGCCAGATATTTGGAAAGCAGCTAACGTAGTCCCGATATACAAGAAAGGGGATAGACAGGAGGCACTGAATTACAGGCCAGTGTCTCTAACCTGCATACCATGCAAGCTGATGGAGAAGATTGTGCGAAGAAATCTAGTGGAGCACCTGGAGCGAAAGAACTTTGTAACACAGCATCAACATGGATTCAGGGATGGCAGGTCCTGCCTCACAGGGTTACTTGAATTCTACGACCAGGCAACAAAAGTAAGGCAAGAAAGAGAAGGGTGGGCAGACTGCATATTTTTGGATTGTCAGAAAGCCTTTGATACAGTGCCACACAAGAGGCTAGTGCGAAAGTTGGAGATGCAGGCTGGAGTGAAAGGGAAAGTACCCCGTTGGATACAGGAGTACCTAAGCAACAGGAGACAACGAGTCAGTGTGAGGGGTGAGGTCTCAGATTGGCGAGACGTTACGAGTGGAGTCCTGCAGGGGTCAGTCCTTGGACCTATACTGTTTCTGATATATGTAAATGATCTCCCAGAGAGTATAGAATCGTTTCTCTAAATGTTTGCCGATGATGCAAAAATTATGAGGAGGATTGAAACTGAGGACGATAGTAGGAGGCTACAAGATGACCTAGACAGACTGAGTGAATGGTCCAACAAATGACTGTTGAAGTTCAACCCGAGTAAATGCAAAGTAATGAAACTAGGCAGTGGAAATAGGAGGCCAGACACAGGATACAGAATAGGAGGTGAAGTACTTAATGAAACGAACAGAGAGAAAGATCTAGGAGTCGATATCACACCAAACCTGTCTCCTGAAGCCCACATAAAAAAAATAACGTCTGCTGCATATGCGAGACTCGCTAACATCAGAACAGCGTTCAGGAACCTGTGTAAGGAATCATTCAGAATCTTGTACACCACATATGTAAGACCAATCCTGGAGTATGCGGCCCCAGCATGGAGCCCGTACCTTGTCAAGCACAAGACGAAGCTGGAAAAAGTCCAAAGGTATGCCACTAGACTAGTCCCAGAACTAAGAGGTATAAGTTACGAGGAAAGGCTGCGGGAAATGCACCTTACGACACTGGAAGACAGAAGAGTAAGGGGAGACATGATCACAACCTACAAAATCCTCAGAGGAATCGACCGGGTAAACAAGTATAAACTATTCAACACTGGTGGGTCGCGAACAAGGGGACACAGGTGGACACTGAGTACCCACATGAGCCACAGAGACGTTAGAAGGAACTTTTTCAGTGTCAGAGTAGTTAACGGATGGAATGCATTAGGCAGTGATGCGGTGGAGGCTGACTCCATACACAGTATTACAATACAATACAATACAATTTTATTTAGGTAAGGTACATACATACAATAAATATTTACAAGGATTGTTTGACTTATAGGTATAGCTAGTACATACAATGCCTAAAGCCACTATTACGCAAAGCGTTTCGGGCATGATAAACTTAAATGACAAGCTTAATACTAATTGAGCATAATGAGTAGAATGTAGTATTAAATGTAGATATGATAGAGCCCAGTAGGCTCAGGAATCTGTACACCAGTTGATTGACAGTTGAGAGGTTGGACCAAAGAGCCAAAGCTCAACCCCGCAAGCACAAATAGGTGAGTACACACACACACACACCTTGTCCAGCACAAGACGAAGCTTCAAAAAGTTTAGTGGTACGCCAATCAGCTTGTCCCAGGATTAAGAGGCATGAGTTACGAGGACAGGCTGCGAGAAATGCACCTCACGACACTGGAAGACAGAAGAGTAAGGGAGAGACATGATCACTACCTACAAAATTCTCAGAGCAATTGATAGGGTACATAAAGATAAACTGTTTAACACGGGTGGTAGGCGAACAAGGGGGACACAGTAGGAAACTTAGTACCCAAATGAGCCACTGGGACGTTAGAAAGAACTTTTCAGTGTCAGAGTAGTTAATAGATGGAATGCATTAGGCAGTGATGTGGTGGAAGCTGACTCCATACACAGTTTCAAATGCAGATATGATAGAGCCTAGTAGGCTCAGGAATCTGTACATTGACAGTTGAGAGGTGGAACCAAAGAGCCAGAGCTCAACCCCCGCAACCACAACTAGGTGAGTATACACACGCACACACACACGTACACACACACACAAACATACACACACTAATGCCTCTATTCACCTTGCAGTAAATAGGAATCTGGAAGTCAGAAAGCTACTAAAGGCTGCATCCTGGGGATGTGTGTGTGTGTGTTAGATAAAAATATATGTTGTTTAGATATGATGGAGAAAATGAGGCCGAGAGTCGGTACATTAGACAACCGACGCTTAGAAAGGCGGGATCCAAGAGCTAACAGCTAAATCTTGCTAATAATGAATCAAAATATTTAAAACACACACATGCATGTTTTATATGAATTTGACTGAGGGCGACCATCATCTGTGATGGCCTCGACGGGACAGGAAGTCGGCGGTTGATCAAAGGCCTCCCCCATCCTCCACATACCTGAGGACTTTTCCGGCTTAATTTTAAACGGAAGTAATGTCTTGGCATTTACGGCTTCAGCGGGTGGGTGGGTCCGTGGGTTTATTACACTATGAGTGAAAACAATCGCCTATTCTCTATTTTATATTGCCGCTTGTGTGCGTTGCACAAGGGGATTAATATCTGGATTAATATCTTTCAATATTTTCAGTATTTTTAAAGGTATCGCTTAAATACTGAAGATACTGTTATTGGACACCGCTTAATTGACAATGTCTCAACAACGCAGGCTGGGCTGCCGGCGCCATTGCTAGCTGGCCGCACACGGATTTGTTCCCGGAAAAACTCACGATTCTGAGCACCCATCAGCTCCATTCATCGTGGTTTTGTGAGGAAGAATACATCAGTACTCCAAGACCCAGACAATATCTTGTTTTGAAGGAAACAATTCCGATTTCGTCTACAATTGACGGAGAAACAACGTTGTTGATTACCTGCTGCCCAGCTGACTAGTATTCTGCGCAACCCAGTACGCAGGCGACCCAAGCTCTCGTACCGCACTGTTTTTTTGTTTTTTTTTAGGGCCGTATCACTGACCAGGTCACTTAGAGTCCTACCCTGAAGTGTAACACTGTAAAAGTGTTTGGTTTAGTTTAATACATACATAGAGTACATGAGTCACAGACAAAGATCTGAGAGGCGCCAGTTTGTCGGCCTGAAACTCACACCTCAAAGCGTTAATGACCCCAAGTGACCTGAGGTCAGATCATGCGAATTTCACCTTGCTTCTGATAATCTCTTAGTTGGAGCCTGGTAGCCTTCAAACTTGCCGACGTTTAAGGAGTGGCTTGGTAGTGCCGGAGGCTATCTACTTGTGGGCGGAGTTAGTACTAGGGTCCCCAATATATACTGAGGGAGCATAGAGCTTTGAAGCATTAAGACAACAGAGCAGACGAGCCAGCAGAGCAGAGAAGACGTCCCTAGCAGGGAGGCTGTCGGCCGGCAGGGGCGAGACAGTCTCTGTCAAGCTACAGACCCCCCCCCCCCCCCCCCCTCTCTATTCAACTTAGACTCAGTCCTCGGTGAGTGAACATTAAGGCGACTTGGTCGTGTTTACATATGTTGTGTGATGATCAGGGGCAGTCAAGTTGTAGGGTTCTCGAATTCTTGGATGATGACTCACTTTGCATATTAAACTGGAACATTTTAATTGAATTGCTAAATTATGATACTTCATGTGAAATATAATTATGAATTTATTATTTAAATTGTGTTTAACTTTGTTCCCTAGAGCTTTGAGTTGAGGTGAGAAAGCCTCTGTGGTTACTGGTTTCATGGTGTAGAATGAGTACATGATAAAGATGGGAACTACTAATAATGATCTCTTGATAACATCATTTGAGAATTTTGTGATACAGACAAGTTCCATTCCTTGTCTTGTATGTGATGATCTAGAATGGATGGTGGCAGCATTTCGTCTTCTACTATCTACATTTCTACTTCTACTATCTACTCTTCTACTTCTACCTATCTACACCTCTCCCTCCACCCTTCTCTAAACTCTCACTTTCAACTAATGACCCTCCTTGCTCCTCCCACCTCCCTACCTCTCACCCCAAACCCTCACTAATTACTTCACTATTCATTTCTTTCCTTTCGTTTTCTCTTATACGTTTGTGGCAATGATTCTGTATTCTAGAGTTCTCTCTAGAGTTTCGGGTAACTGATCAAGTGACGGCGCCTTGTAGTCTTAGCACCTAGGTAGTCGAATACCTAGGTTACAAGGTGTTGAACCAGAGAGGTTGCCTTAGGAACTCTGGAGGGTGCTCTAGAATAGTTAGCTAACTGGGGACGGGATAACGGACTAGAGAGAGCTGTTTCCCCCGGCCTCGTTAGTTAACTGGGGGGTGGAATAATGGACGAGATAGAGCTATTTCCCCCAACCCCCGTTACAGAAGGGCGAGGCGATACCCTGCGGGCAGCACCACAAGAGAGCACCTTAGAAGGTGTACTGAGCCTGACAGGGAAAGGTAGACCAAACAGCTCATTTAGGTGTTAGGTATCCCTGATTACACCTGGAGGATTCATTCTACGACCTCCTTTGGAGGGGAAATGAATTTCTCCAGGCCTAGGAGTGTCTCAGGCTTTAGGTAGGGCAGTGATTCGGTTCTCACTACGTGGAGAGAGTCATGGGGAAGGCTAAGAGAAAGAGGAAATGGAGGCAGCTTTCAGATGAGGAGGGACGGTGGACCGATGTGCAGCAGGCACCGAAGAAAACTGCTATCGAGGCTTCACCACTTGCTTCTACCAGCAAGACAGCAGACGTAATGGACCTAGAGAGGACAGCATCAGTCACACACCAGCCAGTGTCAGACAATGCTTCTCTGTCCACAACACAGCTACAGGACGACAATGTGAGACAGGAGAGGACACCACCAGTCACACACCAGCCAGTGTCAGACAATGTACCTCTTTCCACAGCCCAGCCACAAGACGACAGTATGAGACAGGAGAGGACACCACCAGTCACACACCAGCCAGTGTCAGACAATGTACCTCTCTCCACAGCCCAGCCACAAGACGACAGTATGAGACAGGAGAGGACACCACCAGTCACACACCAGCCAGTGTCAGACAATGTACCTCTCTCCACAGCCCAGCCACAGGACAACAGTATGAGACAGGAGAGGACACCACCAGTCTCACACCAAACATCGCCAGACTCTGCACAACTTCCAAAATTCAAGATAATGCAGACAGACCACTTTCCTACAGCACATGGAGTAGTAACGGCAATGGAAAAATAACAACCAGAGCTCAAACTTTCCATTATAGTCAACCTGAAAGGAGAAATAATAATAACACCACAAGACCAACAGACTGCAAATTACTTAGAAAAAGTAAGAGTCCTGCAAGGGAAACCTGTATGCTGGAAAAGCTGGACCCTTCAGAAAGACGCACACGAGTCGTGCTTTTGGGATACCCAATCGACTTTCCCCTGGATCCAGTACTAGAACACAAGCAAATCCTGAATGCAGAACGATGCCGCACAAAAGTAGACAAGGCAGCGACACGTCAGGTTCTGGTGACCGTCATGGGACATGTGCCAGAAACATTCAGTCTTGGAAATTGGGGAACATACCGACAAAGACCATCCGTCCCAGAACCCCTGCGCTGCTTCAGGTGTCAGAAATACGGCTACCATCAATCACGCTGCACCGGACAGGAGAGATGCGGTGTGTGCAGCTTGAGACATCCAACCAAAGACTGCATAGCCAAGCACAAGGCAAACCAGGCCACAACAGCCAAATGTCCAAATTGTGGAGGCAAACATCATACCTGGAGCACAACCTGCTCTGCACGGAAAGAAAAAGTGCAGACAGCTCAGGCCAAGATCAACACACAGACCAGCACTACATACACCAACACCAACACCAACGTCTGGAACACTCGTGCACAGCCACAACAGACACCCTTTCTCACAGAGCAAAATTTCCCGAATCTATTAATTCCAAATCAGAAAATACACAAGTGCTGCAGAAATACAGCAAAAGCAAAAGAGCAAAAAACAATTACTTTCGGAATCAACACAACAGATATACAGTTTTACCGAGGTCCAGCTGAAAAACATCGTGAAGATCATGGCAGAAACCATTATCAATTGCCTACAGATGACGCAGAACGCCTCACAACAACAGACTCAAGAAATCACTTGTGTGATAATGGACAAGATCGTGCAGCAGACCACAGTTACACAAGAAACAGACAGTCTGAGACAAGATGGAGCACTAGAGGACAAACAACGCAACATGGACATACAGACTACCAACAACAGTCGGGTAGTCAAGACACCAGAACATCAACATTTACAAAAGCAACTGCAAGAAGCAGTGACCACCCAAGATCAACAGAATCTTACAACACAAGAGACAGACAACAACAGCCAATGCAGTCTGATATGCAGCAACGCCAACAAAGACGTATTGAACAGCAGAGATGCACAGGTTCCAACAACACAAGAAACAGCCACGAGCAATCGATGCAGTCCGACATGCAGCAATACCAACAACAAAGTGATGGACCACAGTTATGCACAGATTCCAACAATGCCGGGGATGACCACGAACAATCAATGCAGTCCGATTTGCAGGGACACGACTTGCGAGGTGGAGAATATAGAGGTCGATCCCGAAGAGGAGTTCTGGTAGAACAGGCAACACCAACCGAAACCGTCGTCTGGCCATTACGAATGCTGCAGTGGAACATACAAGGAACATACATATATATGCCCGAAACGCTTTGCGTAATAGTGGCTTTAGGCATTGTATGTACTAGCTCTACCTATAAGTCAAACAATCCTTGTAAATATTTATTGTATGTATGTACCTTACCTAAATAAAATTGTATTGTATTGTATTGTATTGGAAATAAAAACCACACACTTCAGGAGGCTGCAATCAGCACGAAAGCAGATATAATCGTTTTGGAAGAAACTCTTTTCCCAGCCACGAAATCCTTCAGATTAGCTGGATATCAGCACTATGTTATACCGTATGAGCAGGGGGAGATAAAGAGGGTTAATGACCCTAGTCAGGAACACCATACCCAGCAAGAAAATAGACCCAGTTTCATGTGGAGATGGAGTAGAGGAATTAGCAGTAACAGTGAATATGGCTAATATTGAGCTCCTCATATACAACGTCTACAAGCCCCCTAGCCGTAAACTAGAAGCAGAGGCAGTGCTTGCCTTGGCCACGCAGGAAAATGTAATTATTGTTGGGGATTTTAATGCTCATCATCAAGCGTTAGGTGCGACTGGGCCAGCCAATGCAGATGGGCGCCATTTAGCTGCAGCTCTGCGAGAAGTACCTGAAATTACACTTCTCAACACTGGGGAACCCACTCACATTCTAGGAGGTTCCCTTGATCTTACATTAAACTCAACAGCACTCAAGCATCAGGCGAAGTGGGAAGTAGACCCGGTGATCACCAGTGACCACTATGCTACTGTCACAACACTAAACCTAGCACGACCTCCTACACCATCTGCACAACCTAGGTGGAATTTAAGAAAGGCCAATTGGAATATATACCAAGAAGAACTTGAAAAATGGTATGCAACACACACGCCACCTGAGGATTTGAACATACACGAGACCAATCTGCAGGAAGCCATTGCAGCTGCTGCAAACAAAGCTATTCCAATCATTATCACAGGAAACACAAAACGAAAGAACTATTGGTTCTATAATAACGAAGTTAAAGAACAGAACCACAGAGTCAACATCTTCAGAAAACATCTAAAGAGAAACCCCACTCCAGAAGGAAGAACTCTGCTAAGAGCGGTGATATCTGAAGCAAGACGAGTTTCTCGAGAAGTAAAGGAGGCAAGATGGTTTGAGTGGTGTCAAACTCTAAATGAACATAGTAGTCTTGGCAAAATATGGGGTCAGATTAAAACTATATCAGGTCGACCAGCCCGGCCACAGGCATGTATTCAACCATTGCAGGAGGCTGAGAGACTTGCTCTCCAATTTACAGAAAGAACAGCTTCATATCAGCTTCCTGCAATGGTCCGAAGGCAGCAAGAACAATTAAAACAAGAGAGGTTGACAATCATTCATGAGAGCATAGCTATAAATGACGAATGTGACTGTCCCTTCACCAAACAAGAACTAATCAGAGCCAAAAAAGGTGGTAAGGACACTGCACCAGGTGCTGATAACATTACATAATCAATAATCGCACATGCAGGTCCTGCTGGAGAACAAGGAATATTGGACGTCATCAATGCATCTTGGCAGCAAGGCAAACTACCAACCTCTTGGAAGCAAGCAGACATCATACCGATTCCTAAGCCGAAAGAACCTGGCAATTACAGACCCATTTCATTAACATCATGCATTAGTAAAACTGCAGAATGGATGGTCTTAAATAGGCTACTGTGGAAGACTGGAGACCTTCATAAACACATATTTGGCTTCACTAGAGGAGTAGGTACTGCCAACTGCATAGTAACATTACTAGGAACAGTTAATTCAGGTCCAGCTATAGTAATCTTCCTTGATCTAGAAAAAGCATTCGAACTTGCAAGCCCGCAAGCAATTTTACACACCTTAGTTAAAAAAGGTGTAAAGGGAAAAATACTAGCATGGATTCAAAATTACCTAAGTCACAGGTATGCCAGAGTAAAGTTGCAAGGACAAGTGTCGGACTACCACTTGCATGAGAATGGGACTCCACAAGGAGGAGTCCTCAGTCCTAGTCTCTTTAACATCCTTATGGAAAACCTTGTTACCATGACATTTACAGAAGGGGTTAAATTGCTAAGCTATGCTGATGATATAGCATTAGTCATTACAGGTCCTTCACTTCTAAATAAAGCACAAGGTGCATTAGATAAAGTAACATCTGAATGCAGCGTTTTAGGGCTAAAAATATCTGCACAGAAGTCTAAGGCAATGAGACTAGGCGGCAACACTCCAGACAGGCACCTACGCATTCAAGACATTAACCTTCAGTGGGTTACACAATATCAATATCTCGGAGTATGGATAGATTTTAAAATGACATTCAACAAGCAAATTCAATATCTAAAGGAGAAAGTAAAATCACGACTATATATAATGAGAGCAATCACAGGGCCCCGTCTAGGAGCGGGACACAAAGTGTTAAGAATGTTTTACATACATGCCGTTCGTTCCCTAGTTGATTATGCAGCGCCTGCCTTGCTCACTCTTTCTCCTGGTCAGTAGGCAAACGTTGAGGTTATTCAAAACAACGCATTGCGAATCATAACAGGAGCTCCCAGATGGACTAAAATACTGAACCTAAGACTAGAAACCAAGTTAACGTCTATTGAAATAAGGGTAAAAGGGATTGCTGTGTGCATGCTGACCAAGATATTGACTAGACCTAGAAACAGTTCACTTAAAGATGTAATCACTGGAACACTAACTCTGGACAGAAGAGCCTCCAATAGCAACAGGTGGACCCATTGTGCGATAAACACCATCAATACATTCGATATAACAAACACAGTCACTGAGAAGGGTGTCGACGAAATACATGCAGACTTTATTATGCAAGCCCCTTGGGAATCTCTGCCAGCAGACTTTAAGATTATGGTTATTGAAGGAAAAAAGAACCAGACAAATCCTCATCTGCTACGTAACATTGCACACATGCATATAGAAGCAAACATTGTATGTATGTATCTTGTATGTATGTACCTTACCTAAATAAACATTTGATTTGATTTGACCTCACCCCTAATTGTAAACCCATGTCTACGATTTTTAACAATGCTGTTTGTTGACCAAATTGTATTTTTGTTTTTTTCTGCCATGTTTCACCCCCCCTTTTTTCATTATTTCTGATTTTTTCACAACACAATTTATACTTTAATCTAAGTTAGTATTAAGTTTTAGTCTTAGTGTTTTTCCTGCCCGAAACGCTTTGCGTAATAGTGGCTTTAGGCCTTGTATGTACTAACTCTATGAATCCATCAACTTTTGTATTTCACATTGTATGTATGTACTTTACCTGAACAAATATTTGTATTTGTTTGTACATGGCATCCGACAGCTTCACATACTTCACAGATGGATCAGTAGACCAGCAGGGACAAGAAACCGGAGCTGCAGTTAAAGCAGGAAACTGTAAATAGTTGGAGGCTCTCAAATGGGTGTTCGACTTTACAAACAGAGATGCTAGCCATTCAAAGGCTTTGGAACATGCTCTTGCTCAACACCGACAACATGTTATCATACATACAGATTCGAGAACCACCATTGAAACCTTGCAACAAGAACACATATGTGATAACATACATCTGATCACAAATGTCATATCATTAATGCAAACACTCAAACGACAAGGCCGACGGGTACTTATCAACTGGGTGTCAAGTCATGTGGGAATAATAGGAAATGACATTGCAGACGAAGCTGCAAAACTTGCAACTACCTACCTTGAGGTTACCTTGAGGTGCTTCCGGGGCTTAGCGTCCCCGCGGCCCGGTCGTCGACCAGGCCTCCTGGTTGCTGGACTGATCAACCAGGCTGTTGGACGCGGCTGCTCGCAGCCTGACATATGAGTCACAGCCTGGTTGATCAGGTATCCTTTGGAGGTGCTTATCCAGTTCTCTCTTGAACACTGTGAGGGGAGAAGAACTAAGAGAAGAAATGTAGACATTTACATACCACAGAGTCTATCACAGATTAAGAAAGTAATTAGAAACAGAGCAATGCAAAAGATGTACAGTGACCACACCACAGCAGTTGCAACATCAGGATCTGCGTGTTGGTACAAGAATTCAACCAACTACGAACCACTTAGTTTGATGAAAGGGAGCAGTAGAGCAACAGAAGTGCACTTACATCGCATCAGGCTTTGATACCCATGTGCATGGGAAATAGGCTTACAGGTTCCGGAAGATGAGAGGAAATGTCAACACTGTAGAGAAATGCCCGACAGACCACTGGAACATTATCTAACACAGTGCACAGTTACAAACCCATTAAGATTTCAACTTAGATTCAACAGAGCAGAAGTTGTTGTTAAACACATATGGCAAAATCTTACTGAAGCGACCATACGAGTAATAATAATAATAATAATAATCTTTATTTAGGTAAGGTACATACATAAAGAGATTTACAAAGTTTGTTGGCTTTATAGATAGAGCTAGTACATACAATGCCTAAAGCCACTATTACGCAAAGCGTTTCGGGCAGGAAAAACATTAATGACTACAGCTTAAAACTAATGGGTAAAAAGAAAAGATGTGATGAGTACATATAAAAAATAGAGGTAAAAGAGGGGGGAACATTGTTGAAAAACCAGCACAAATACAATTACAAATTATTACAGAAAATTACATTCAAACAGCGTTGATTTGAAAAACAAAAAAACAAAAAATATACATGGGTTGACAACAGGGGGGTAAGGTGGGTTACATGGAATTTACTAGGTATAGCTTCGTTTTTAACTTAAACTGGTTGAGAGAGGTACAGTCTTTAACATGGTTGGGAAGGTCATTCCACATTCTGGGCCCCTTGATTTGTAGAGCATTTCTGGTTTGATTTAGTCGTACTCTAGGAATATCAAAACTGTATTTATTTCTGGTGTGGTGCTCATGGGTTCTGTTACAACCTTCTATGAAGCTTTTGAGATCAGGATTGGCATTATAGTTTAGCGTTTTATATATGTATAATACACATGAGAGAATGTGCAGTGACTTAATGTCTAACATATTCAGAGATTTGAGTAGGGGTACCGAGTGATGTCTGGGGCCAGAATTGGATATTGTCCTAATAGCAGCTTTGTGTTGAGTAATTAGAGGACGTAAGTGATTTTGGGTAGTAGAGCCCCAAGCACAAATACCATAGTTGAGATATGGATAGATAAGGGAGTAATAGAGAGTCACCAGGGCAGGGCGTGGTACATAATATCTGATCTTAGAAAGAATGCCCACAGTTTTTGAAACTTTTTTTGATATGTTTAGAATGTGTCCCTGGAAATTCAGCATGTGGTCAATGAGAATGCCAAGGAATTTGCCATCTAATTTGTTACAAATTTGGGTATTGTTTATTTTGAGATTTATTTGATTAGAGGATTTATTGCCAAACAGAATATAGAAAGTTTTGTCAATGTTAAGGGTGAGTTTGTTGGCAGTTAGCCACAGATGGACTTTATTAAGCTCAGTATTTACTGTGGCATTTAGAGCAAGGGGATCAGGACTGGAGTAAATGAAGGTTGTGTCATCAGCAAATAGAATTGGTTTGAGGTGTTGGGAGGCATTTGGAAGGTCATTAATGTAGATGAGAAAGAGGAGAGGGCCAAGTATGCTGCCCTGGGGAACACCAATGTTGATGGGTAGTGTGGGAGAAATTGTATTATTCACAGAAACACATTGGAGCCTGTCAGTAAGGTAGGATTTGAGGTATTGTAGGGAGTGTCCTCTGACACCATAATGATGTAATTTAAGAAGAAGGTTTTGGTGGTTGACAGTATCGAAAGCTTTACGCAGGTCCACAAATAACCCAACAGGGAACTCATTTTGATCAAGAGCTGTATGAATCGAGTTAAGCATACTAATAAGTGCATCGTTAGTGCTTTTTTTGGGCCTGAAGCCATATTGGCAAGAGCTAAGTATATTGAGTTTGGCTAGATATGAGTAAAGCTGCTTATAGATTAGTTTTTCAAAAAATTTTGACAAGTTTGGCAGGATTGATATAGGTCTGTAGTTGTTAATATCTGTGAGATCACCACATTTGTGGACAGGCGTTACTCTCGCTTTTTTTAGAATATCTGGAAAGGTTTGGAGTTCAAGTGACTTGTTGAAGAGCAAAGCAATAGCAGGGGCTAAAGATCTGGAGGCTTTTTTGTAGATTAAAGTTGGTATCTCCTCAAGGGCACCAGACTTGGTTTTAAGGGAAAGGATTATCTCATTGACGTCAGTGGAATTAATAGGCTTTAGGTATAGAGACTGTGGATAGTTACCTGTAAGATAGTCCTTAATGTCAGTACTGGAAGATGGAATATCATTAGCAAGGGATGAACCAATGGAAGAGAAGAACCTATTGAACTCAATAGCAGAATCCGAGGCTGAAAGCTGACCATCGTTATTAGACAGGAGTGTTGGTTTGTTAATTATAGACTTCTTTGATCCCAATATTTGTGAAATTGTTCTCCAAGTTTGTTTAATGTTGCTCTTTATTTGGGTAAATTTATCTTCGTAGTATTTAGTTTTGGCTCGTCTAATTATCTTAGATAGCAATAATGAGTAATTCTTTGAGAATTCTTTGGAGACAATTCCTAACCTATACTTCTTCTCAAGGTCATATAATAAATACTCATACTACGCCCAAGTAAAACAGAAACAAGCAACACTTAGTGGGGCAGCCAGAAGCTTAGGGCCCGCGCAGGAATATCCCTTCAGAAAAAAAACAAAAAAAAACGCAGGCTGAAGATGTGCGTGGCTCCTGCTATTGCAATGATGCTCATTTGCTTTTCAATGATGCGCCTTAGTTGCCCCCTCTCTAACTTACCGTTCTAAATACCCCTTCTCCATCTTTCGCAAACATTCCCTCTCATACATCTCCCCTCCTTTCCTCCTGTCCCCCCGTCTCTCTCTGTCCCCCTGTTCCTCTCTGTCTTCCTGTTCCTCTCTCTGTCCCCCTGTCACTCTCTGTCTCCACGTCACTCTCTGTCCCCCTGTCCCTCTCTCTGTTCCCCTGTCCCTATCTTTGTCCTCATGTCCTTCTCTCTGTCCCCCTGCCCACTCTTCCTGTCCGCTGTCCCTCCTCCCTTTCCTCCAGTCCCCCTGTCCATCTCTTTCCCCTTGTCCCTGTCTCAATGGCGCTGCCATTGGCTTCCAGCTGTTTCCTCTATGATCCTGCTGCACAATCTTTCCTTCCTTCGAGGATACATCTATCCTACTTGTAGCACCCGTCCTAGATTCTCTCAGATGAGGCTTCATGCGACATAGATAGGAACCAGCATTGTGGCTGCCTCGACAATTGCAACAAAATGTGACGATTTTTTCACCGTTTTTAATCTTGACTCTACACTCTCGAGAGTCGTGTTTCTTACCACAGTACCGACACCTGGAGTGTGCCCATCCGGGCACACATGTGCCCATCCGGGCTCAAGAAGGGTGCCTCTTTAGTACAAGCTTGGAGTAGTTTCCTCAGAATACTTTCTGGCATGTCAAGAGGAGTACAGGCTGGATCACGATACACTCTGTCGGCTATTGAGTGATACACTCAGTATCCGTGGATACTGAGATACACTCAGTAGCCATGTGCCCCGGCTACTGCGGGGCACACGGGCCACAGGGATAAGAGCCTCGTTGGACGTAGAATCGCTGTTTACCAACGTACCTGTGGACAAGACAATCGGAATGATAGCCGACAGAGTGTATCGTGATCCAGCCTGTACTCCTCTTGACATGCCAGAAAGTATTCTGAGGAAACTACTCCAAGCTTGTACTAAAGAGGCACCCTTCTTGAGCCCGGATGGGCACATGTATAAGCAAGTAGATGGGGTCGTCATGGGTTCTCCCCTAGGTGTCCTGTTTGCAAACTTCTACATGGGTACCATCGAGCAAAAAGTCTTAGTCGACATGAACTTGAAACCGGCCATATACTGCAGGTATGTTGACGACATTTTTACACAGGTACCTGATGTCCGACATCTGCAGGAGCTGAAGGAGGCATTTGAGCAGAGTTCCGTGCTGCGTTTCACTTACGAGACGGAAAAGGATGGGAAGCTGCCTTTTCTAGATGTAACAGTCATGGAAAAGGGCGGAGGTTTCCACACTGCAGTCTACACTAAGGAAACAAACATAGGAATGTGCCTAAATGCCAACAGCCACTGCCCTGACAGGTACAAGAGGAGTGTTGTTAACGCATACGTCGACCATGCTCTCAGCCACAGCTCAGAATGGAAGCAAGTCGACGAAGAACTCTGTAGGGTAAGGCAGGTCCTAGTCAATAACGGCTTCTCCAATGGTTTCATCGAAGACATCATAAGAAGGAAAGTGAAAAGCCATGCAACCTCTGAAGAGACAACTAACACAACACCTATACCCCCTATTAGACTATTTTACAGGAACTTCTTTTCCACAGCTCATAAAACGGAGGAAAGGGTCCTGAAAGATAGTTAATAGAAACGTTATCCCTACAGACAAAAATCAGAGGATACAACTGACGATTTACTATAAAACCAGAAAAACGGCCAGCCTACTCATGAGAAACTCTCCAGACACAAAACAGAACGCTTTAAAAGAGACTAACGTCGTCTATGCCTTCAAATGCCCACTTGGGGACTGTAAGCTCCAAAAAACCCAGTATATAGGCAAGACAACAACATCTCTTTCTAGGCGTTTAACGATGCATAAGCAACAGGGCTCCATTAAGGAACATATAATCTCTTCCCATAACCAAACCATCGCCAGAGAAATCCTAGTAAACAACACAGAAATCATCGATAGATACAGCGATAGCAGGCGGCTTGACGTTTGCGAGGCACTACACATCAAGAAGTCAACACCAGCAATCAACAGCCAATTATTGCACAACTATATTCTACCCACCTCAAGACTCCGCTCCAATATAGAAGCATCAAGAAATATGGACCAATAGGCTTTCTACAAACACTTCTATTCAATACCCATTGTTTCTGTTCGGTCTTGTGTTGATACTTTTAATACCCTATTAATGTCCCCTCTTGTTCTGTCTTGTGTTAATGCCACATCACCCCTCCCACCTCACTCAAATGTAGATATAAAATCAGAGATACGTAAGTTCTAATCAGTTGTGTATTTGTGAAGTCTTTGAAAATGTAATAAGTTTTACGAAACGCGCCCGTGTCGCGTCAGACTAGAAATAAAAATGAATTTTGGAGAAGTGATTTTTGATTTACCTCCAACAGTGAAGCGTAATGTACGAAAGATTGAGAAAATTCGTCTTAGAATTATTATTCTTACTTTTTCGGTCATATTTAATAATATATGTCTACAGGAAAAACTGCTACCAAAATATACTAATATATATATATATAAATATATACATATATATATAAATATATATATATATAAATATATATAAATATAAATATATATAAATAAATAAATATATATATATATATATATATATATATATATATATATATATATATATATATATATATATATATATATATAATATATTATTAAATATGACCGAAAAAGTAAGATTAATAATTCTAATACGAATTTTCTCGATCTTTCGTACGTTTCTTTTCACTGTTGGTGGTAATTCAAAAATCAATTCTCCAAAATTCATTTTTATTTCTAGTCTAGAAATAAAAATGAATTTTGGAGAATTGATTTTTGAATTACCACCAACAGTGAAAAGAAACGTACGAAAGATCGAGAAAATTCGTGTTAGAATTATTAATCTTACTTTTTCGGTCATATTTAATAATATATGTCTTCAGGAAAGACTGCTACCAAAATATACTGTGACAATAATCTCCTTCAAGAGATTGAGCCTGCTCTTCCCTCCACAAATACGTCGTTACATCTATATAAAACTACTATGGAAGAAATGTCCAACAACGACAACAACACCAGCAAGGTTTGCCAGAGAGCAAAACGTATGCAGCCAGGGACACCTGCTCAGACTCAAACCGCCAAACTACCCGTCTTGCTGCCGGCTCCTCGCTGATTGGTCGACGGTCTGGCTGCAACTGCACTCGCCCACCATACTACTTGATGTCTGGGGCCGCCACGACCTCAGTCCTCAGAATATTCAGTGCTTTCACACAGTTAACACTTCTCCCTGCTAGACGTAAGCTTTGGCGTACGTGTACTAAGAGAGGTGATAGCTTAAAGCCAATATTCCCGCACCTCTCATTTACTTGTCTATTGCACTTCTTGTTATTTTGCTCACTTGTCTTAACGTAACTTTTCATTGTGTCATTTAATTATTCTTATTATTTTGATTGATTGATTTTATTATACGAATTTGTTTGTCCATTTTATTCATGTTTTATTTATTTAACGTAATTAAAATTTTATTGTTAAAATTTACTTGTGTTTTGTGTGTCTTCTCCTTACCTTACCACAGACGAAGTTCCAGATTTTCTATTTTTTTTTTATACTATGTGACGAGGCCATACCCCTAGCTTTGAACAGCCGAACACCAACGCGTTACCGTCACATATTATATGGGGGCCGGTCCTTCCAGTACCTGAGCTTCACTCAGGTACTGGTGCCAAGTGGTAATTAATGGTAAGCGTATTTAACTTTGTTAACGTAGCTTTTACTATTTTTCATATTCAATTTCATTTTTTATATGGTGCGGTGTATTGTGCATTACGAGAGTAACATATAGTGAAGGTGAGACAATTTTGGATTACGTGGTGACTGTAGGCCTCAGTCATACTCTTAATTGGTCATCTCTCCCTCCGTGTTATTACTCGTGTTTACCATCTTTGTCCCTTGGATATTTCTCATTTTTGACAGATCATCATATTGGTACCCTGGTACTGTGGTCTGCCCCGGGTCAAGAGCACCCAATCTTCTGCAATCTGACTGTAGGAGGACAAAAAGGGCCATAGTTCCTCTAGCTCGAACTTTAGTTGCTGAATTGGGACCTCAGCAGCAGTTCTCGTCACCAGTTGACACCTCGCACCCCTACACGTCAGTCAGAGATGATACATACAACGGTAGGGAATTAGCTTACTTTTTCAGAGCACAAAAGTTCGTTAATTCTGTAAGTATCATATTAAATTCAGTAGGAAAAACTTGCTTTATGTCCTATAGAGACTTGGCAAGGTATGCCTACATCCTTGGACTACCAATTTTACTTTTGAGGCAATTTACTGTTTCATTTGTTTTCGAAACTCTGTTTCATTTGTTAGTAGGATTTTCTTGCCCTTATCCTCTTACATGAGTACCGGGTACAAGATTTCCTGCGCCCTTGATTTAATTTAATCATTTAACATCTTTTACTTAACTTTAATTGTTAAAGATCTCACAGGATAGGTACCAGTTGCCACGTTGTCCTGTTTCTGACATTCACTATTGAATGTTCGTGTACCTTTATTTGCTAATTTCACCATGTTTCGTCTCCAAGCTTTCCGTGCAAATCCAGCAGGTGAAATAGGGACTTTAAGTCGTGCCAAGAGGACTGAATTACAAACTCTTGCAGATGAGTATCAACTAGAAGTTCCCTACCAAGCCAACAAAAATGACCTATACAACCTGTTGCTGGATTACTATTTAGAGCAAGGTAAGATAGACTCTGAAACTCATGAAACTTACTATATTGCAGATAAAACTGATTTGGCAATGATGAAACTCAAACTAGAGCTGGCCAAGATTGAACGTGAACAACAAGAACGAGCTGCTGCCATACGAAGGGAAGAATACGAACGCGAAGCTGCTTTGAGGAGGGAAGAACAAGAACGAGAAATCACCCTCAGAGAACGCGAAGCTGCCTTGAGGAGAGAAGAACACGAACGTGAGGTCGCATTACTCCGTGAACGTGAACGAGTACAGCTTGAAACACTCCAGGAGCGGGAACGCGTACAGCTTGAAACCAAACAACGCGAGTTGGAGATGCAACGCGAACATGACAAGCAACAAGCGACTCTGGCTCTAGAGTGTCGTCAACGAGAAATCGCCTTGGAAACTTCACACTTCCCTCAACGCCAACAAGCTACTGCCAATCTTCCCATCAGTTTTAATATATCACATGCAAGTAAGTTAATGCCATCCTTTGTAGAAGCAGAAGTTGATGTGTTCTTTACCACCTTTGAAACCCTTGCTAATCAACTCAGTTGGCCTGTCGACCAATGGGCCACACTTCTCAGAGTCCATCTTACAGGTAGAGCTGCAGTCACACTCAGTACTCTGGCGTCTGAGAATGACTACCCGACTCTGAAACAAGCAGTGTTGGACGCCTACCTCCTCTCTACTGAAAGTTATAGAAGGAAATTCCGTGACCACCTGAAGGCAAGTACCACTACCTTCCTTGAGTTTGCTAACACGAAACGGAGATATTTCATGAAATGGCTGGAAGCAGCACATGTCTCTACTTTTACAGAACTCGTCAACCTGATGCTTGTTGAAGAATTCTTGAGGCGTGTGCCGCCTCCTGTCCGCCTCTACTTAGCAGATAAAGAAGAAACCGACTACCGGAAGTGTGCTAAGTCGGCTGACACTTACAGCCTCATCCACCGGCTGACACCCGAACCATCCTCCAGTAAGAAGTCGTGGTACAGTTACGAGAAAGTGAGCCCCGATCAAGCTGGTTCACAACTGTACTGCAAGTATTGTAGACTCTATGGACATACCATAGACAAGTGTGGTAAGTCTCAATACAAGGGAACCACTGACCAACAAAAACCCAAACCAACTCCTCCTAAGTCCGGTAAGCCTGTGATGAATGTTGGTGTTAATGTTAATGATCTTTCTCTTTTCAGTAACCACCTGTATACTGGAACTGTCTCTGCCAACGGTTCAAATCTGGAGGGACGTTTCAAATTGAAGATCTTGAGGGACACAGCGGCTCTTCAATCGATCATCTTGAAGTCGGCTGTGCCCAACATCGTCTATACCGGAGAAACTGTCTTCATCACTGACCTCACTGCTACCACTCCATACCCTCTCGCCAGAGTCCACCTGGATTGTCCCTACGTGAACGGAGAAGTCCAAGTCGCCGTCAGGGAAAAGCCTTTTCCCATGCCTGGAGTGCAACTTCTCCTAGGCAACGACTTGGCAGAAGACCTGCAACCGACCAACCTGATCGTCATGGACAAACCCCAGGTGTGTAACTCTGTGCCAAGTAACCCTATTCTAGAGTATGTTCCAGTAGAGGTTCAAGAGAGTGATGAAGTTTCTCCTCCGGTTCTCGTGACCACCCGTGCACAAGCCGCACGTCCACAGCCAGCTGACTCTACTGCTACCGCTGTCCCTCGAGACCCTCAGAAACTACCCCCGCATCTGACCAAGTTGGAGTTCCGTAAGTTGCAGAGGGAAGATCTTACTTTAACACCATTGTTTTTCCAGGCTGAGACTCAACCCGACAGTATTCCTGGGTTCTTCCTAGAGAACGACTTGCTCTACCGCAGATATAGACCCAGTAAACTGAAGGAGGAGGACGATTGGGCCAACATCGACCAACTTGTGATTCCTACCAGCCTGCGGCCCACTATTCTACACCTGGCCCACGGAGCACTCTCCCACTATGGCTTCAACAAGACTTACCATGGAATTCGTCAAGACTACTACTGGCCAGGTATGGTAAATAACGTCAAACAGTACGTAAAACAGTGTCATACATGTCAGATGGCAGGCAAACCGAACATCTCCATTCCCATAGCCCCACTGATTCCCATACAGGTGCCTGCGGAACCTTTCCACAGACTCATAATAGACTGTGTTGGTCCTTTACCTCGGACCAGTTCGGGTAACGCCTACATCCTAACCATCCTGTGTCCTACCACCAGATTTCCCATAGCAGTTCCAGTGAAGAACATCACGGCTGCTACGGTTATAAAACATCTATTGAAGATCTTCACTCAATACGGATTTCCCAGGGAGATTCAGAGCGACTGTGGTACCAACTTCACCAGTGATCTCTTCAAAAGGACACTGGAGGAGTTCAACATCAAACAGGTATTGTCCAGCCCCTATCATCCTGCTTCACAGGGTTCTCTTGAACGTAGTCATCAGACTATCAAAGCACTCTTGAAAAAGTTTTGTAGTGAAACCTCTAAGGATTGGGATAAGCAGATTGACCTTATAATGTGTATTTTCAGAAGTCTCCCCAATGAGTCCCTAGGAGTATCTCCTTATGAGATGCTCTACGGCCGTAAGTGCCGTACTCCCCTTAAGGCTTTCAAAGACTCTCTCCGAGATGCCACCTTCAGTGAGCATCAGAATGTGCCCCAGTTTCTTCAAAACCTTCAACACATTCTAGAGAGAGTCCACCGTTTTGCCCATGATAATCTATTGAAACCCCAGGAGAGAATGAAGACTCATTACGACCAGACCAGCAAAGTAAGAAAATTCAAGCCGGGAGACTTCGTCCTTGCATACTTCCCTATCCCAGGTTCACCTTTACAAAACAGATTTTCAGGACCCTACCGCGTCAAAGAGTGCAGGAATAACAACAACTACGTAATAGAGACTCCAGATAGGCGGCGGAAGACCCAGCTGTGCCACGTCAACCTCCTGAAGCAATATAATGGTACTCCTCCCACTGTCCTAATTAACTATTCCACCTTCACAGAACCCTACATCCACAGTGAGACCTTCCCAGCTTCTCCTCCCGAAAGCACTGACAAGGAGTCAGCGCTTTCTAATTCCGAAATCCTTAATGATCTTCCCAAATACTTTCAGGATAATCATAGTGCACCTCTCGTCAAGATCTTCAGAGAACATCAAGAGTTGTTCAGAGATGACCCCCAAGAGTGTAATGTTACCCAGCACGACATCCAACTGCTCCCCGACACCCGGCCGATTCGTCAACCCTTCTACCGAATCAGCCCGAGCAAGAAGGAAGTCATGCGTGCTGAGGTGCAGTACCTCTTGGATCATGGACTGGCTACACCTTGTGAGTCCCCCTGGGCCTCACCTTGTATCTTGGTGCCCAAACCCCAAGGTAAGGTGCGGTTATGTACCGACTATCGTAAACTGAACAATGTAACTGTCAAGGATGCTTACCCCTTGCCAAGGATAGATGACATCCTTGATGCCATTGGTAGTGCCCAGTACTTGTCCTAAGTGGACTTGCTTAAGGGGTACTATCAAGTGTGTCTAACGGAGCGAGCTAAAGAGATATCTGCCTTCATCACTCCTTTTGGACTTTTCAGATATGAACGCCTTCCTTTCGGACTATGTAATGCCCCGGCCACCTTTCAGAGAGCTGTCAACCGTGTCATCCAGGGCTTGGATAGCACATACGCCTACCTGGACGATATCGTCGTAGCCTCCAACACCTGGAGTGAACATCTGCTCCAGCTGCGACGTCTGTTCTCCAAGCTCCTGACAGCCGGCCTCACCATCAACCTGGGCAAGTCCACTTTCGCGAAAGGTAAAGTGCGTTATCTGGGTCATGTTATTGGGAGTGGCAGCATAGCTCCGTTAGACTCACACACTCAAGCCATCCAACAGTATCCACAGCCTACCACCAGGAAGCAGCTCCTGCGCTTCCTTGGTCTTGCCTCCTACTACCGTAGGTTTGTGAGGAATTTCAGTACAGTCGCCACACCTCTAATTCTATTAACCAGTCCCAAGCAACGGTATAATTGGACCATGCAGCAAACCGTTGCTTTCGAACAACTCAAATTCCTCCTCTGTTCTAATCCCATTCTCGCCTCTGCAGATATCACCAAGCCTTTCGTCCTTCATGTCGACGCCAGTGGTACCGGCGTTGGTGGTGTCCTGATGCAACAACGAGGCGAGGAGGTTCTACCTGTCAGCTACTACAGCTACAAACTGAAACCACACCAGAGGAACTACAGCACTATTGAAAAGGAGCTACTATCCATTGTCCTGAACCTCCAACACTTCGCTCCGTACCTACAAGGCGCCAGGTCTACCACCATCTTCTCAGACCACAACCCTCTCCGCTTCCTACATCAAGCCCAATTCACCAACCAGCGTCTTCTACGATGGGCTCTGTATTTACAAGATTTCAACCTGGAGATCCGCTATATCAAGGGTTCTGACAATACCATAGCCGATGCCCTCTCCAGAGTTTATGAAGTAGAAGCGACTCCATCCATTACTCCACCACATAACGACGTACTTCTTCCAGAACCGCAGGCTTCGGGGGAGAGTTGACAATAATCTCCTTCAAGAGATTGAGCCTGCTCTTCCCTCCACAAATACGTCGTTACATCTATATAAAACTACTATGGAAGAAATGTCCAACAACGACAACAACACCAGCAAGGTTTGCCAGAGAGCAAAACGTATGCAGCCAGGGACACCTGCTCAGACTCAAACCGCCAAACTACCCGTCTTGCTGCCGGCTCCTCGCTGATTGGTCGCCGGTCTGGCTGCAACTGCACTCGCCCACCATACTACTTGATGTCTGGGGCCGCCACGACCTCAGTCCTCAGAATATTCAGTGCTTTCACACAGTTAACACTTCTCCCTGCTAGACGTAAGCTTTGGCGTACGTGTACTAAGAGAGGTGATAGCTTAAAGCCAATATTCCCACACCTCTCATTTACTTGTCTATTGCACTTCTTGTTATTTTGCTCACTTGTCTTAACGTAACTTTTCATTGTGTCATTTAATTATTCTTATTATTTTGATTGATTGATTTTATTATACGAATTTGTTTGTCCATTTTATTCATGTTTTATTTATTTAACGTAATTAAAATTTCATTGTTAAAATTTACTTGTGTTTTGTGTGTCTTCTCCTTACCTTACCACAGACGAAGTTCCAGATTTTCCATTTTTTTTTATACTATGTGACGAGGCCATACCCCTAGCTTTGAACAGCCGAACACCAACGCGTTACCGTCACAATACTAATATATATATATATATATATATATATATATATATATATATATATATATATATATAATATATATATATATATATATATATACACCGAATACAGGTGTATTTGCGGCGAGGCAGAGGCCGACAGATGCGGACGGCATGGCCTTCTCTGCCAAAGGACAGGAGGATGGCACGCAAGACACGGCGAGGTCAATGACATTATTAAGAGAAGCCTTACCACAGCCGGTTGTCCAGCAGAGAAAGAGCCCCGTTACCTAATGTCCCGTAACTCTGATGAGCCTGTCGATCGCCCAGACGGAATCATGGTGAACCCCTGGAAGAATGGTAGACAGTTGGTGTGGGACTACACTTGCGTTTCAACTTTAGCCAATACCTATGTTGACTTCAGTGCTACACAAGCAGGAGGAGGTGCCAATTACCGGGAAGCGGCCAAGTCACGTAAATACAAAGACCTTGAGCACCACTACAATTTTGTCCCCATTGCCTCAGAGACACTTGGTGCCTGGGGTAAAAGTGCTGCTAGCTTTTTGAAGGAGTTGGGGTCTAAGCTTATCGAAAGAACTAGAGTCCCTAGAGCTGCAAGTTTTCTTTTTCAGCACCTTAGTGTGGCGATCCAGAGAGGAAATGCTCACTGCATCCATGGTTCCTGCCCGCCATCTGAGGAGCTGGAGGAGCTGTTCAACTTGTGACAAGTAGCCTTGTACCCTGCATGTAATCAATATTGTAACTTTTTTTGTGTAATAACATTTTCAAATAAAGTTAGATAAATATATACACATACTTATTATTTATTTATTTTTATTTATTTATATATATACAAGAAGGTACATTGGGTTTGTGAGAATACATTGGATAGTACAGTATTTACATTCTTGTAAAGCCACTAGTACGCGCAGCGTTTCGGGCATACCAAAAGAATAGGGGTGGTAGGAGAAGAAAATATCAAAGTTTTCAGTGAGGATCCACAAGGTCTTCTCTGAGTACTCTTTATTTTCTTCTCCGAGGCTATGAGTCCCTACACTTGCACCAGAGGTGGTACCCCTTCTAATGAAAATTTATATTATATATATATATATATATATATATATATATATATATATATATATATATATATATATATATATATATATATATATATATATAAACTATTAATATTATTATATATATTATATTATTTATATCACCCTGCCCTGGTGACTCTCTCTTACTCCCTCCCCAGCAAACACAGAACGTTTGTGGACGTTTTTAAATGGTGCCACAAAGGTAATACTGTAACTTTTGACATAAATACGTATATCTGACGTTCTTAAAACCAAAGGATATAACTAAAAACATATATTCTTGAGACACAGTTTTTTAGGATTTATGTAAAAATTTTAAAATAATAGTAAATGCTATAGTATTATAATGTTTTCATGCTTTATATTTAAGAATAAATAATTTTCAGTCAACATTTAGTTTTTTTTGTTTACTTTCTGTAAAGCTATCCAATTTACGTTCTTATAACATAAATATAACATTTATATGACGTCAGTATAACGTTATTTACACGACATCATTACGTTATTATGATGTTATATTAACGTATAATTCCTGTATGAAAACCAGAATATATATTGAACTTTATGTTTTAAACCTTGTAAAGTTATCATAAAACTTGGAATAAGATGGTAAGCATGCTTTACTTATGAAAATATACAAACAAATCAACAAAAACATTTTAACATAAAAAACATAAACATAACAAATTAATTGCATGCATGGGAGTTAACTGGAACTCTGTAATATTGCATACATGAACCTTAAGGTACAAACCCAGTGTATTTACTCATGCAGTTCTTTCCTAAATCTAAATTTTTCCAATTTTTACACTTTGTTTCGAGTTCTGTCTTGTGTTGCTACTTTTAATACCCCATTAATGTCCCCTTTGTTATGTCCATTCATCCCATTGTGCACCTCTACCATATGTCACTCCTAATTCTTTGCTTTTCTAGAGAATGTAATATAAGCTTTGACAATCTTTCTTCATATGACAGGTTAACAGGTAGAACAAAGATTACCATTTATATATGGATAACTATTTTAAGTCGGTTTGAATGAGTGAATTGCTGCTTGAAGATAGGTATATCCACCTGCGATACTATCAGATTGCATCGTGGTGAGCCTAAAACCCTTCAGATCCAAGCAAAGGGTAAATGCCAGCAGATTCAGATTCAGATTCAGATTCAGATGTTTATTCAGGTAAGGTATATACATACAAGTGATGTTACATTAATGGATTGATATATAGATAGAGCTAGTACATACAATGCCTAAAGCCACTATTACGCAATGCGTTTCGGGCAAGAAAAACATTAATATCTAGAACTTAATACTAATTGAGCATAAAGAATAAAAAGTGTTGAGAACAAATACAAATAAAGATAAAAAAAGGGGGAACATGACTGAAAAAGCAGAACAAATACAATAGGTTGACAAACAGTGTTGAATTAAAAAAAGAAAATAACAGACATGGGTTGACAATAGAGGAGTGAGGTAGACTACAGGGAATTTATTAGGTAGTGTTTAGTTTTTATCTTAAACTGGTTGAGAGAGGTACAGTCTTTAACATGGTTGGGAAGGTCATTCCACATTCTGGGCCCCTTGATTTGCAGAGCATTTCTAGTTTGATTAAGACGTACTCTAGGAATATCAAAACTGTATTTATTTCTGGTGTGGTGCTCATGGGTTCTGTTACAACCTTCTATGAAGCTTTTAAGATCAGGATTGGCATTATAGTTTAGCGTTTTATATATGTATAATACACATGAGAGAATGTGCAGTGACTTAATATCTAACATATTCAGAGATTTGAGTAGGGGTACCGAGTGATGTCTGGGGCCAGAGTTGGATATTGTTCTAATAGCAGCTTTGTGTTGGGTAATTAGAGGACGTAAGTGATTTTGGGTAGTAGAACCCCAAGCACAGATACCATAGTTGAGATAAGGATAGATAAGGGAGTAATAGAGAGTCACCAGGGCAGGGCGTGGTACATAATATCTGATCTTAGAAAGAATGCCCACAGTTTTTGAATTTTTTTTTTATATATTTAGAATGTGTCACTGGAAATTCAGCTTGTGGTCAATGAGAATGCCAAGGAATTTGCCATCTAATTTGTTACAAATTTGGGTATTGTTTATTTTGAGATTTATATGACTAGAGGATTTATTGCCAAACAGAATATAGAAAGTTTTGTCAATGTTAAGGGAGAGTTTGTTGGCAGTTAGCCAAAGATGGACTTTATTTAGCTCAGTATTTACTGTGGTATTTAGAGCAAGAGGGTCAGGACTGGAGTAAATGAAGGTTGTGTCGTCAGCAAATAGAATTGGTTTGAGGTGTTGGGAGGCATTTGGAAGGTCATTAATGTAGAGGAGAGGGCCAAGTATGCTGCCCTGAGGAACACCAATGTTGATGGGTAGGGTGGGAGAAATTGTATTATTCAGAGAAACATATTGGAGCCTGTCAGTAAGGTAGGACTCGAGGTATTGTAGGGAGTGTCCTCTGACTCCATAATGATGTAATTTAAGAAGAAGGTTATGGTGGTTGACAGTATCAAAAGCTTTACGCAGGTCCACAAATAACCCAACAGGGAACTCCTTTTTATCAAGAGCTGTATGAATCGAGTTAAGCATACTAATAAGTGCATCGTTAGTGCTTTTTTTGGGTCTGAAGCCATATTGGCAAGGGCTAAGTATATTGAGTTTGGCTAGATATGAATAAAGCTGCTTATATATAAGTTTTTCAAAAATTTTTGACAAGTTTGGCAGGATTGATATAGGTCTGTAGTTGTTAACATCTGTGAGATCACCACATTTGTGGACAGGCGTTACTCTCGCTTTTTTTTAGAATATCTGGAAAGGTTTGGAGTTCAAGTGACTTGTTGAAGAGCAAAGCAATCGCAGGGGCTAAAGATCTGGAGGCTTTTTTGTAAATTAAAGTTGGTATCTCCTCAAGGGCACCAGACTTGGTTTTAAGATACAATTGAGTTAAGATACAATTGCGAACACATTGATACCAAAATGAAAGACATATGACGAGAATTGAGGTAACCAAAGTGAAAAGAGTGTTCACATTACATTGCACTAGAGTGCTCCCGGGTTACTTTCTCTCACTTTCTCTGTTTTGTGCGGATGGTACAGCTTGCTTTTGGAGTTTATATGCATTTAAACCTGTAGATAATTCTATTGCTAACACATTGATACCAAAATGAAAGACCTAGGATGACAATTGGGGTGACCAAAATGAAAAGAGTGTATACATTTTATCGCTCTTGTGCGCTCCCTGGTAACACACTCGCTTACTCTGTTTGTTGCGGATGGTAAGCCGGGCTTTTGGAGTTTATATGCCTTTAGTCATGTAGAGAATTCTATTGCGAACACATTGATGCCAAATTGAAAAACCTAGGATGAGAATTGAGGTAACAAAGTTGAAAAGGGTATACACTTTTCAGTATTATCACGCTCTCTAATGTAATGAGAGTTGCCTGAGGGTGGCTCAGCTTTCTTTTTCTGGTACCCTTGGCCTACATTCATCTTGTCGGCGGGTGGAGCGCGCTGCTGTCTTTGACATTATATGCACATAGTTCTGTTGGGAATTCTATTGCGAACGCATTGATACTAAAATGAAAGACATAGGACGAGAATTAAGGTGACAAAGTTGAAAAGAGTATACACTTTTCAATATTTCCGCGCACTACCAGGGAATGTCCAAAAAAAAATGTAGAGAGTGGAGGGGTAACTTTCCCAAAACGCGAAAGTGTTTGGGGAGATTAACTTTCCTTCAATACTATTATGCAAAAGGAGCCACACATCTATGGTTCATCCAATAAAATCAGCAGACTTCTAGATGTTACTACTGCTCGGCTTAGACTCGGTTACAAGTATTTCTGGGAATTCTCATTATCTGCCGATGTAGACCTGACCAAATGTTAACTGTCAACAAAATTATTTGCACACCCCTCCGTCACTATTTGATAGTGAATTCAGAGACAATTCTATAACCAATGTACCAACGATGTGTCAATATTTCATTCAAAATGATCTGGTACCAGAAATTTTAGCCAAATATCCCCAGTTTGCTAACTGTAAGTAGTAACTAAGTGATTGTAACCTATCCACCGCTGCCCACTGGATGGGGAGCGGTGTGCAGGACAAACATATCAATTGTGACACTAGCTCTCCACATATGTCAGTTGCTTAATTTAGAAACTGTACTTGTGATCGATCTCGAACCCATTGTTGATGTGACGACTTATACTGAATTTGCTTAGCTAAATGAATTGTGGGGTTCAGTCCCTGAGCCCATTATGTGCCTCTGCAACCCTTTCCACTACCGCCCACAAGATGGGTATGGGGTGCATAATAAATGAACTAAACTAACTTTAAGGCATCCTGAAAGAAAGCTTGGAGGGCTTGAAAAATTGCAGAACGAAGCCTTGAGGATAATCCTTGGGTGCCCTCGTACCACAAAGATACTTAATATGAGAAAGGAACTTAATATTCCGAGCGTTGTTTATCGTGTTACTGAAAATAACTGTCAAATTGGTATAAAAATGCTTAGGCTAGCTCATCCTAACCGTTGCACAGAAGCCCTCCAGAATTTCTTTATTGAATGTAAACATTGTTTCAGATGGATAAATAAAATTGGAACTGAACTCAGAAAGTATCAGATTTATAATTTGTACCAAGAGAGACAACAATAGCACTTTCCTGCACTGTAGGAAATTACACCCTTTTCAATTTTAATCCCTCCCTTTCCATCAAAGGAGCAAATTAGAGATCAGTCCCAGCTTTGTTTTGAGGCAAAGCTCAACGTCTTAAGCCATATTGATGCTCTGTCCACAGAGCATTCTCTCTCTCAAATCATATACACTGAAGGTTTCCTACAGCGCCCAACGGGTGCAGCTGGAAGTGCAGTTGTCCTGGCAATAGGATATGACTTATATTTTGAGTGGGGAGTCCGTATAAACAACTGGGCCTCTACCCTTCAGACCGAACTATTTGCCTTGCTCCTTGCACTGAAATGTGTACAAGTCTCCAAACTTGATACATTAATTGTAAGTGACTCTTTATCATCCTTAATTGCTCTCAACTCTTTAAGACATAACTGTAACATGCTTGTGTCTGAAGCTAGATACAAATACAATAACAACTTGAGGAACCTTATCATAAACAATAATCTCAACAAAAATCACATAGTTCTCAGAGGTGATTTCAATATTGACCTAGGGCTACAAAATAACCCTCAAGTAGACTATTTCCTCAACAGCATGAATTCCTGTATGCTCATCCCCGCAATCACCAGGCCCACCCGAGTCACTCAAACATCTGCGACTACCCTGGATCACTGATGGACCAACATAACAGCTCCTCTTACATCAAGTATAATCACTGACAGAACAACTGACCACTATCCTACCTTCCTTGTAGCGAACATGGCCATAACACCACCAGGTAACAAGAAAATTACCTTTAGGTTACAATGTGAAGCGGCAATAGGCAATCTCACAAATGCCCTCCACAATGTGAACTGGGAATCTAAATTTATCAATACACAGGATAATAATTCGTTAACTAGCCTCTTTCCAAAATTTAAAGCCTTTACAATACTTATTGTCCTCTCCTCACCAAGCAAGTAACTGGCAAAAAGGTTAAATAATCCCTGGCTCACTAATGGCATACTTAAAGCAATCGACAAGAAACATGAATATGAAAAAAACTTAGGATTGGCCTAGTTGGAAAAGAAGTAGTTAAGAGGTACTCATCAGTGCTTACCAGTATAATAAGAGCAAAGCGTTCCTATTACGAGAATAGATTCAAAGAAGCAAAAGGCAACATAAAAAGCACATGGAGAGCCATCTCTACCATCCTAGGAGCTAAACAACATTCACATAATAAGATAAAAATCTCCAAGGATGGTTATACACCTGCAACAGATCTTGAAACAGCAACTGAATTTAATAGCTTCTTTTCATCGTTTGGTGCTAACCTTGCCCGAAAAATCCCAGAGACTCAGACATATGTTACCACATATCTTTCACGCAGCTATCCAAACTCTCTTCTCCTCTCTCCGGTCAGCCCTACAGATGTTGTGTCCATCATTCACTCGCTAAAAACCAAAGCTGGGAACATTAGTGAAATACCATCGATGGTACACAGGCGTGCCTCCCATGCCCTTGCACCATCTATAGCACTGCTGTTCAACAAATCCCTAGAGTGTCATACCTTCCCAGATATCCTTAAAAAAGCAAGAGTAACGCCAGTTCATAAAGGAGGTAACACGGCAGACATAAATAATTACAGACCCATATCGAATCTACCTATATTATCAAAAATATTTTTTTTTTTTTTTGCAAACAGCTCTACTCCAATCTTGTAAAATTCAATATACTAAGTCCCTGTCAGTTTGGCTTCCGCTCCCAAAAGAGTACCAATGATGCTATTGTTAGTCTGCTTGACTTAATCTTCTCAGCCCTTGACAAAAGTGAGTTTCCAATTGAACTCTTCATCGGCCTGAGAAAGACCTTTGATACTGTTAACCATAACTACCTCTTACTTAAATTCCACCATTATGGAATCCGTGGCCTTGCCCTAAACTATATCCGATCCTATCTTAGTAACAGACACCAATATGAAGCCATCAATGATATAACCTCTCCCACTCTACCACTTAATTACCGTAAAGGTGCCACAGAGCAGCATCCTAGGACCCTCCTGTTTCTTATATACATCAATGATCTCCCTAATGTCTCTAACATACTTAAACCTATATTGTTGGCTGATGATACTACTCATCTACTCTGACCCCAACCCACTCCTGTTAAATAATGTTGTAAACAATTAATTAAAAAAAGTCTACTTGTGGATGTCAACCAACAAACCTCACACAAAACATAGAAAAGACCTACTATATCTTATTTGGAAACAAATCAACAAATGCAA
Source organism: Procambarus clarkii (assembly GCF_040958095.1). Classification (NCBI taxonomy): domain Eukaryota; kingdom Metazoa; phylum Arthropoda; class Malacostraca; order Decapoda; family Cambaridae; genus Procambarus; species Procambarus clarkii. The sequence continues at coordinate 22,411,012 of NC_091161.1, read as the reverse complement.
TTCAGCTTCAGATAGATAATGTAAACATTAGCAATAAAAATGATGGAAAGTTTCTTAGCCTATACTTAGACAAGAGACTCAACTTCCGCACCCATATACAACACATAACTAAAAAGGTTTCTAAAACAGTTGGTATACTGTTTAAGATCAGATATTATGTACCCTACTCTGCTCTCCTCTCACTCTATTATGCACGTATCTATCCCTATCATTCTTATGGTGTTTGTGCTTGGGGTTCAACCTCTGCAAACTACCTCAAGCCCATCATCATCCAGTAAAAATCTGCTATCAGGACAATAACTAACTCTACCTTCAGACAACACACAGCTCCCTTGTTCAAATCCTTAAACATGCTAAACAAATTCACTCCATACATTCTCCTGTGTAAATTACGTTTATAAAGCCCTTTTTCTAACTGCAAACCCTGTTCTGAAACTCTTCCTGGACAGATGTAATAGAACACATGGCCACGTCCCCACCAGACATAAATATCTCTTTGATATCCCCAGAGTCAAACTTAATCTATGTAAACACTCTATGTAAATAAAGGGACCTAGTCTATGGAACTCACTCCCTTATAATGATTTGAAAAGCTGTCCAACTTCTGCCATATTCAAAAATAAAACCAAAAAGTACCTGTAGTACTTTTTAAGTACGAGGGAGTAATGCGCAAAGCGTCCCTCACCTGTGACGTCACAGCGTCATCTGACGCCATATCAACACAGCGGCCATTTTGTCGTCAGTTCAGTCATGGCGAGGCCTAACCCTTCATGCAAACTGCACCTACTATCAAGAAGAAGATGATTTTGTGTTCCACCGATAGTATTATCGTAAGTAAACACTTATATTTTATATTTTATTATATTAATTGATTCTATTTTTCTGTAATAAAGGTCCAAAGGGTTGTTAAGGAACAAGGGTGTAGCGATACTGACGCTCAGTGCGCTCAACTCACACCAAAGTATCACCTGTGTAGCTTCTGTAATTAGTGTTAATTAGTTATGCTATAAGATAATGAAGCGAGTATAAGATTAACTCGCTACAAGGGTACTGTGTTGGGAGGTGAGGGCTGTTACTGGTGTCTGTGGGGATGTGAGGACTTGTACCAACCACTATCACCACCAGTACCTTGTCTTGCATCCTGCTTAGTATTCCTATTGAGATATGAAGTATTATTGCATTCATATAATTATTCATTCACAGTCATTACTATTTTTATGGGCTATGTTCTGTTACCCTAATGCTTTTTACCCCTGGGCATGTCCATTTACTCTCCAGCCCTTCACAAGCCACTGCTGCACCCCCTCCATGCCCATACTTACTGTGCTTATTCTTACCGGACTGCACTGCATTATGTGGTGCTCACTGCCTGGACACCTTGATACATGCATTATAGGGTTCTGGTAGTTGTTCTACTCACCAAGCCCTTCCAAGGCCAGGCTTGACATGTGAGAGCTTGGTCCAACAGGCTGTTGCTTGGACAGGCCCCTCAGGCCCACATATCCACCACAGCCTTGTTTGTCCGGCACTTCAAAATCAAATGTTTATTTACGTAAGGTACATACATATTTTTAGGTAAGGTACTCTTTATTTGGGTAAATTTATCTTCGTAGTATTTAGTTTTGGCTCGTCTAATTATCTTGGATAGCAATAACGAGTAATTCTTTGAGAATTCTTTGGAGACAATTCCTAACCTATACTTCTCCCAACCTATACTTCTTCTCAAGGTCATCTTCACTTCTTGAAGATGTTCAGGTTTTCTCTTGAAGATGTCGACGGTTGTTCCAGCAATACTGTATTTCTTTTATTGCTGAAAACCTGTTTTCAGCCATAAAAAAATAATCATGAATCCAGAAAAAAATCCCTTTTGTATCATCTGGAAATTTTCAAATATTGCTGATCAAACCTGAGTCTAAATTATTTGTATATATTATGAATTACAGAGGTCCCAGGACAGGGTTTTTAGGCACTCCACTTACATTTTCCCACTCTGACTTAACCCCCATTTATACAAACTCAGTCTTATCTTTTAGCTAATAATTTATTGTACACACCATACTCAGCCTGTGTAGGGTAGTTTATTGTGCATGTGTAGTATATATATTTGTGTAGTATATTTGGTATATTTAATGCCTCTAACCTCTCCTCATAGTTCTTGTCCTTCAGTTCTGGGAGCCACTTAGTAGCATGTCTTTGCACCTTTTCCAGTTTGTTTATGTGCTTCTTAAGATATGGGCACCATTCAACCGCTGCATATTCCAACTTTGGTCTAACAAAAGTCGTGAACAATTTCTTGAGTATTTCGCCATCCATGCATTTAAAAGCTCTGAATATTATCCTTTACCTGCAATTGGTTGTTGCTGTATTTATAGAATATGATTTGTTCTACTTTACATTTGTTTGTTCCTTTTTTTCAAAATTTCTTTCTGCCTCTCTCCTCACTGCCGTGTAGTTGTTTCTCTTTGTATTACTGGTATGTTTGGGGGTTTGGCCTCTTCGTATATTGATTCCATTTTTGTGTCTTTTGGTCTCTGTCCGTCTTGAAATTTCAGTTGAACAAATCCTGTTTCCTAGTTCTGCATCTTTGTTTTGGTATAAATGTTTTTGTTCCTTTATCATATATTTCACAAAATTGACATACTGTGCATTAATTCATCTCAATTACTTCCTTTCCTAACAGCAAGCCTTTCCAGTAAAATTCTTTGAATTCTTTTCTGACTTCTGGCCTAATGTTTGTTTTATCCTAGTGTGTATGATGCCTAGCGTGTGTCTGGTGCCTGTTGTGTTAAACCGAAGATAAATGCATAAGTATAGGTCAGTAATTTCTCCAGCTTTGAAAGGGGCTTTCATTATGCAGCAGTATTCCACTCTAGAGAGCACTAGCGTCTTGAAAACTATCATCATCGGTATAGCATCTCTAGTGTGAAAAGTTCTTGTTATCTATCCTGTCATTTTTCTTGCAGTTGTGACGGCTACTTTATTGTGTTCTTTAAATGTAAGGCCTTCTGACATCAGTACACCCAAATCCTTTACGTTGCTTTTCCATTCAATGTTATGATTTGACTGAGTTTTGTAAGTGGTTTCCGTTTTTATATTTTCATTTTTTCCGTAGCGCATGAGCTGAAACTTATGTTCGTTAATCACCATGTTATTTTCTGTAGCCCATAGAAAGACCTGATTTACATCTGATTGGAGGTTTGCCGTGTCCTCTATGTTGCCTACTCTCGTGAAGATTCTAGTGTCATCTGCAAAGGATGATCAAGTACTATAGGTTGTGTCCTTGTCTATGTCCGATATGAGGATGAGAAAAAGTATTGGAGCAAGCACAGTACCCTTGGGGACTGAGCTCTTTACGGTTGATGGTCCAGATTTTATTTTGTTGACTACTACACATTGGGTTCTATTAGTCAGGAAGTTGTATATCCATCTGCCTATTTTTCCGGTAATTCCTTTTGAACGCATTTTATGTGCAATAACACAATGGTCACATTTGTCAAAGGCTTTTTTTTTGTCAAAGCGTTTTGTTTGTCTTCCATGGCATCTAGTGCCATGTCAGAGTGGTCCAGCAACTGTGATAGGCAAGAGCGCCCTGTTCTGAAACCATGTTGTCTGGGGTTATGGAGATGCTGTGATTCCATGTATTTTGTGATCTTACTTCTTAGCATTCTCTCAAAGATTTTTATGATGTGCGATGTTAGTGCTATCGGTCTGTAGTTTTTTGCCTCTGCCTTATTTCCTCCTTTATGGGGCGGTGCTATCTCTGCTGTTTTTAGTATGTCAGGGATAATGCCAGTATCTTGGCTTTGTCTCCAAAGAATGTGAAGGGCCTGCGATAACATTTTTTACAGTTCTTGATGAATATAGAGTTCCAAGAGTCAGGGCCTGGTGCAGAGTGCATAGGCATACTGTCTATGGCTCCTTCAAAATCCAGTGGGGATAGGATCACATCTGATTTATGATTTGATGTTGGTATCATATCCATGAAAAATTCATTTGGGTTATCAATCAGATGGATGGAGAGCTACACTCGTGGTGTCCCATTTTCCCAGCACTCTTTGTCATATAATGCTTTGAAACTTTTGACGGTTTTGGCCTCCACCACCTTCTCACCTAACTTGTTCCAACCGTTTACCATTCTGTTTGCAAAAGTGAATTGTCTTACATTTCTTCGGCATCTTTGTTTAGTTCGTTTAAATCTATAACCTCTTGTTCTTGAAATTCCAGGTCTCGGGAAATCTTCCCTATCAAGTTTATCAATTCCTGTTACTGTTTTGTACGTAGTGATCATATCTCCTCTTTTCCTTCTGTCTTCTAGTTTTGGAATATTTAATGCCTCTAATGTCTCCTCATAAATCCTGCCCTTCAGTTTTGGTATGAATGTTTGTGTGCCTTCATCGTATATTTTGCAAAATATGGAATACATCTCATTTACTTTACTTTAAGAATATGGTTCGATCAATTAAAAACTCTTGTTCAAATTGCAAAGAGACTGAAAGAGATGCAGCATGCTCAATGGATTATATATTAGTGATTATTATTAGGAATATATATTAGTGAATCATATTAGTGATTCAATTATTATGGTCATAAAACAATAAACAAATAGTTTTGGTGTTATTACACTCTATTCACAGGTTATATATAAGTATCTGCATGTTTTGTTCACCATTACAAACCACTAAGTTGGTTTGATTTTTGTTGAGATTGTTATTTATGATAAGATTCCTTACGTTATCTGAGAATGAAGCTATGTTGGTATTGGGAAATCTATAGATGGCAATTATAGTCAAGGAGGATTTAAGGGATTTACTGGAGAACTTGGCAAAGGTATATTCACAATAGTCGTCTCTATTACTAATGAGACTATTGCAGATGAAGGTATCTTTGTAAGATATTGCTATGCCACCTCCTTTTTTTTATTAGGCCTGCAGTTGTGAATGGCTTTATTATCAGCCAAGTTGTAGCATGCAACATAGCATATATATGTATATGGCATATATATATATATATATATATATATATATATATATATATATATAATATATTCAAAATTCGTCAGTCTACTACATTTTTGTTGTTGCTTTTAGGTGATGCTTTTAACCAGTGTACGTGGGTCTGATTGTGCAACCACGGTTCGAAGAATAATGAAGATATGAACAAACGGCCTGTGGTCACTATACAGTCTGGAAGGGCAAAAGAAGAAATTGGCATTTCTACAAAAACAAGAACTATATAATGTTATTTTAAGTAACCAAAAAATTAAATAATTTTTTTAAAGTTTAAAATTCACTTAAAAATTTAAATTTTAAGTTAAAAATTTTTAACCAAAAAACTTAATATTTTTCATATTTGGAACCATTCCATAATATTTTCCCAAGCATAAATGATTATATTTCTATCACTTGCTCTTAAGATTGTTTCATTTAATAGAGGTTGGGCATAATTGTTCTCTGCTGCTAATAGAACTGACTGACTTAGCTATAGGAAAATGTAAACTTAATTGGTTTATGCATTACAGTATTTTGCAGTTTATTTCATGATCCTGTGCTTAATACTTGCATAAATAGTAGATTACAAAATGCATTTTTATATCATTAGTATTGAATAATAATAATGCAAATAATTGACTTATAAATGATGTACAATTAATTGGTAGGTGATATTATATTATTAATATTTTTTCATTCTTGCAAAGCCTTAACAAAGCCATTAACATGTTAATATAAACTTGATCACCTTCCACTTATTTTCTCATGTGCTACCTACATGTACAAAACCTTATTCCTAAATGCATATTTTGTTCTGAAACTTGTCCTTTATATGTTGTGTATCACCATCTCTGGAGAGTTTTATCTGATTGATGTATAAATTACTTTTAATTTTACAGAATATTATTGTTATACTGAATTTATTATTATATAAATAACTTAATTTTACAGAATCATCTATCAACGCACATCCACAAGTTGAGGAGGAGGATGTGACCTTCCAGATTTCTGAAGTACTGAAACATGCACCAAACAGGCCTGGTGGATCTAGGTACAAGGTAAAATAATTTAATTTTTTTTTTTTTTTTTTTTTTTTTTACTAATCGTCTGATTATATATATATATATATATATATATATATATATATATATATATTATATATATTATATATATATATATATATATATATATATATATATATATATATATATATATATATATATGTGTGTGTCGTACCTAGTAGCCAGAACGCACATCTCAGCCTACTATGCAAGGCCCGATTTGCCTAATAAGCCAAGTTTTCATGAATTAATGTTTTTTCGACTACCTAACCTAACATTTTCAGCTACCTTACCTAACCTATAAAGATAGGTTAGGTTCGGTCATATATCTATATTAATTTTAACTCCAATAAAAAAAGAATTGACCTCATACATAATGAAATGGATAGCTTTATCATTTCATAAGAAAAAAATAGAGAAAATATATTAATTCATGAAAACTTGGCTTATTAGGCAAATTGGGCCTTGCATAGTAGGCTGAGAAGTGCGTTCTGGCTACTAGGTACGACATTATATATATTATATATATATATATATATATATATATATATATATATATATATATATATATATATATATATATATATATATATAATGTTGTACCTAGTAGCCAGAACGCACTTCTCAGCCTACTATGCAAGGCCCAATTTGCCTAATAAGCCAAGTTTTCAGGAATTGTTTTTCGACTACCTAACCTACCTAACCTTACCTAACCTAACTTTTTCTGCTACCTAACCTATAAAGATAGGTTAGGTTAGGTAGGGTTGGTTAGGTTTGGTCATATATCTACGTTAATTTTAACTCCAATAAAAAAAAATTGACCTCATATATAATGAAATGGGTAGCTCTATCACTTCATAAGAAAAAAATTAGAGAAAATATATTTATTCAGGAAAACTTGGCTTATTAGGCAAATTAGGCCTTGCATAGTAGGCTGAGAAGTGCGTTCTGGCTACTAGGTACGACATATATATATATATATATATATATATATATATATAGTGTGTGTGTAATTACCTAAGTGTAGTTACAGGATGAGACCGTCTTCCCAGCACTCTTTGTCATATAACGCTTTGAAACTACTGACAGTCTTGGCCTCCACCACCTTCTCACCTAACTTGTTCCAACCGTCTACCACAATTTGCGAAAGTGAATTTTCTTATATTTCTTTAGCATCTGTGTTAAGCTAGTTTCAATCCTTGACCTCCTGTTCTTGAAGTTCCAGGTCTCAGGAAATCTTCCCTGTCGATTTTATCAATTCCTGTTACTATTTTGTATGTAGTGATCATATCACCTCTTTCTTCTGTCTTTTAGTTTTGGCATATTTAATGCCTCTAACGTCTCCTCGTAGCTCTTGCCCTTCAGTTCTGGGAGCCACTTAGTACCATGTCTTTGCACCTTTTCCAGTTTATTGATGTGCTTCTTAAGATATGGGCCAACTTCTGTTGTTGGGCACCACACAACAGCTGCATATTCTAGCTTTGGCGTAACAAAAGTCATGAACAATTTCTTTAGTATATCACCATCCATGTATTTAAACGCAATTCTAAAGTTAGAAAGCGTAGCATAGGCTCCTCGCACAATATTCTTTATGTGGTCCTCAGGTGATAGTTTTCTATCTAGAACCACCCCTAGATCTCTTTCTTTATCAGAATTCTTTAAAGATTTCTCACATAATGTATAGGTTGTGTGGGGTCTATGTTCTCCTGTTCCACATTCCATAACATGGCATTTATTAACATTAAATTCCATTTGCCAAGTGGTGCTCCATATACTTATTTTATCCAGGTTTTCTTGAAGGGCATGACAATCATCTAAATTTCTTATCCTTCCTATTATCTTAGCATCATCAGCAAACATGTTCATGTAATTCTGTATACCAACTGGTAGATCATTTATGTAGACAATAAACATCACTGGTGCAAGAACTGAACCCTGTGGTACTCCACTTGTGACATTTCTCCAGTCCGATACATTGCCTCTGATTACTGCCCTCATTTTTCTATCAGTCAGAAAATTTTTCATCCATATTAGAAGCTTACCTGTCACCCCTCCAATATTTTCCAGTTTCCAGAACAACCTCTCTATGTGGAACTGTCGAATGCCTTTTTTAGGTCCAGATAGATGCAGTCAACCCAACCATCTCTTTCCTGTAATATATCTGTTGCTCGATCATAGAAACTGAGTAAATTCGATACACAGGATCTTCCAAATCGAAAACCATACTGTCTGTCTGAAATTATATCATTTCTCTCCAGGTGTTCTACCCATTTAGTTTTAATTATTTTTTCCAATATTCCAATTCCAATTTTTTCCAATAATGTGTGTGTGTGTGTGTGTATATTTGTGTTGTTGAATATGACCGAAAGTCAGTCTTTCTGCCCCTCTCCTTACTGCTATTGTTGTTTCTCGCATCTTTGTATTGCTTGTATGTTTGGGCAATTTTTCCCCTTTTCCTAGTTCTGCATCTCTGCTTTAGTATAAATTTTGTTGTGCCATTATCATATATTTCACAAAACTTGACATACATCTCATTTACTTCATGTCCTAACAGCAAGTGTTTGTCAAATTCCTTAAGGAAATATCTGAGTTCCCCATAATGACCTCTCCACAAGTCAGGTTTTTCAACTGCTTCAAGCTCATTTTCTTCCAGATTATAATGCATTGCATACTTTATTCCCAAAAAGACATGGTCACTTTTACCCAAGTGACCATGTCACTTGGGTAAAAGGAGGGAGGTACTGAAAGGAGGAAAAGGGAGGTACCAAAGGAGGGAGGTACTGAATGATAAATATATCTCTCTTTCCTGGTAAATATAATATCCAGTATGGAGGGAACATCCCCTTCCCTCATCCTCGTAGCTTGTTTAACATGTAGAAACATGAATGTTTACAGGGTGAGGTTTACGAAATATATATATAATATATATATATATATATATATATAAAGTTTGTGTGTGTGTAATTTATATAAATAAATAATTAAATATTAATTTTGTTAATATCTTTTCAGGGAAAACTTGCAAGTACAATTCGTATACAAGAGGGGCAACAAGAGCCAGAGGATGTCTTCTAAGAAAATATATAAGTCTTTATCCTCACACTCTTGATATATGGTCTTCTCTGGTCTCTTTATTTTCTCTCCTCACAAATGTCCCTTTTTTTTTATTTCTTTTACGTTTCTCTCCTGTTTTTCTTGTCTTTTAATCTCTCCTTTCCTCCTCTCTTCTAACACCTCTCGTTTCCTGTCTCTTCTAGCTTCTCTCTTCCTTTACTTTTTCTATTTGTGGTATTCATTTATGTCATTTTTATCTTGTATATTTTTCTTGTATCTTTTTCTTATCTTGTGTTTCTCTTCCCCTTCTCTTCAATGATTTCTCATTTCTCTCCTCTCTCTGTTGTTTCTGTTTTGTCTTCTCTCTCCTTGCCTTAATTTTGTTCTGTCTCCTCTTTTGTTGTGTGTGTGTCTTTCTGTCTCTGTCTGTCTGTCTGTCTCTCTCTCTCTCTCTCTCTCTCTCTCTCTGGCTCTCTGGCTCTCTCTCTCTGGCTCTCTCTCTCTCTCTCTGTCTCTCTTGCTCTCTCTCTCTCTCTCTTGCTCTCTCTCTCTCTCTGGCTCTCTCTCTCTGGCTCGCTCTCTCTCTCTCTGGCTCTCTCTCTCTCTGGCTCTCTCTCTCTCTGGCTCTCTCTCTCTCTGGCTCTCTCTCTCTCTGGCTCTCTCTCTCTCTGGCTCTCTCTCTCTCTGGCTCTCTCTCTCTCTCTGGCTCTCTCTCTCTCTCTCTGGCTCTCTCTCTCTGGCTCTCTCTCTCTGGCTCTGGCTCTCTCTCTCTGGCTCTCTCTCTCTCTGGCTCTCTCTCTGGCTCTCTCTATCTCTGGCTCTCTCTCTCTCTCTCGCTCTGGCTCTCTCTGGCTCTCTCTCTCTCTCTCTCTGGCTCTGGCTCTCTCTCTCTCTCTGGCTCTCTCTTTCTCTCTGGCTCTCTCTCTCTCTCTGGCTCTCTCGCTCTCTCTGGCTCTCTTTCTCTCTGGCTTTCGCTCTCTCTCTCTGGCTCTCTCTCTCTCTGGCTCTCTCTCTCTGGCTCTCTCTCTCTCTCTCTCTCTCTCTCTCTCTGGCTCTCTCTCTCTCTGGCTCTCTCTCTCTGGCTCTCTCTCTCTCTCTGGCTCACGCTCTCTCTCTCTCTGGCTCTGTGGCGCTCTCTCTCTGGCTCTCGCTCTCTCTCTCTGGCTCTCGCTCTCTCTCTCTGGCTCTGGGTCTCTCTCTCTGGCTCTGGGTCTCTCTCTCTGGCTCTCATATTTCATTTGATTTAAAAATGTCTGAGATTTTTTACTTAATCTAAGTTATATTGCATGGTGCTAATATGAATATTATACATGACTTTTTTCTTTTTTTTCTCTTTCTCCCTTTCTTTCTTTCTCTTTCTTTCCTTCTCTCTCTTTTTCTTTCTCTTTCTACATGAATATTATACTTGACTGTGTTTACATTCACTTGTAGATTTTTATTTTTAGTTTATTAATCAAAAGTTTAGGACTAATTGATTTTTATTATTAGTCATAGAAAAACTATAGTGTTATATGTATACTCGGAAAATTTTACTTGTTTTAGTTTTAAGTAACAATAACTGCTTATAACGTCAGACTGATCTCAGCATGACATGAATCACAGGCTGCTTGATCACAAAATCTATTGTTTTCACATATTGCATATATAGATTTTTATAGATTTTTAATTTTTACTTTTATATTCTGTTATAGATATAGTCTATATATCTCGAGCTATTACATATATTTTGTTGTATTACTCATTCTTAATTAAATAAATATAATATTTTAATTCTCTTTTTGTACCCTATTTATTTGTAATTTACACATACATATATAGGATGTCCATTTCTTTCTCAGATATGTCTTCTTTCTTTCTCTCCCTTTCTATTTCAGATATGAATTACAAAATTATTATACCCTAATTTACCCTAAACGTTTTAATGTAGGTAATTAAAAGATTATAAAAAAGTTTTTAGAAATGTTAATTATTTACGTTCTAAGGTTGTATATAAAAGTTCTCAAAAAACCTTTTCTAAACGTAATTATAAACGTGCTGAAAACAATGAAATGTCGTTTTTAGGATGTTTTAAAAACATGAAAATGTTTGCTGGGTAGACCCCAGACACACCCTATGGGTAGTAATGGACCCCCATACCGACACTATGAGGGGTAGTGGACCCCATAATAACACTATGGGCAGTAGTGGGCACTATACAAACACTATGGGCGGTAGTTGACTTCATAGCGACCCTGTGGACGGTAGTGGACCCCCGGCCGACCCTGTTGGCGCCAGTGGACCCCCTACCGACCCTGTGGGTGGCAGTAAACCCCCTACTAACCCTGTGGGCGGTAGTGGACCACTACTGACCCTGTGGACACCCTACCGACCCTGTGGGCGGCAGTGGACCCCTACCGACCCTGTCGACGCCCTACCGACCCTGTGGGCGGTAGTGGACCCCATACCGACCCTGTGGGTGGCAGTGGACCCCATACCGACCCTGTGGGCGGTAGTGAACCCCCTACCGACCCTGTGGGCGGCAGTTGACCCCCTACCAACCCTGTGGGCGGTAGTAGACCCTTTACCGACCCTGTGGGCGGCAGTGGACTCTATATACTAATCCTGTGGGCGATACTGGACCCTATACTCATCTTGTGGGCGGCAATGGACGCCATACACATCCAGTGGGTGTTATTGGACCCCATACTTATTCTGTGGGTGGTTGGAGCCCCATACCCATCCTGTCGGTGGTAGTGGACGCCATACACATCCAGTGGATGGTATTGGACCCCATTCCCTTCCTGTGGGTGGAAGTGATCCCCAAGTTTGCAGTAGTTTACCCCATAAACATTCCAACATAACATCGTTTTCTGTTAGCGTTCCTACAAAACATTCTTTAAAGATTTTTAAAGCGCTAACTATGGTATATAATATTGATTGGTGACGCACTGTTATTCTATGTAATAATTTTTAGTGCTTATTATAATTTACTAAGAACAATTAATATTTCTCAAAACAAAACTACGAGCCTTCAATAGGAAGTAGCTGATCTGTAACATTCTAGGAGCATAGACAATAGTAGGTAAATTTCACAACCCATGTGGGACCTGAAAACTACAATTTTCCTTATAATTGAACCAATCACGACTATTCTGCTATCTACGTTGATGGACGGGTACTGTGACACGTAAATTGGTACGTGAGGAAGAGTTTGGGCCTTGGTAAAAAAGGTAACTGGAAATATATCACATATGTACTAAATCATATTCAACATATTGACTTTAAGCATTAAGTCATATATGTGCTGTCTTGTGTGAGAACGGGTTGAAATATGGCCTTGGCTGTTTGGATAGGACTGGTTTCCTAGGAGTGATGATATATAAGCACATCTGGATATTTGGAAATAGCTGGAAGGACAATGCACTATTACTATGAAATAGTCTTGGGAATAGGGCGTGACATGGGGCAACTGGATATTGGATATTGAAAATGCACACTAAATTTCTATGGGATAGGTGAAACTTGGGTGAAATGGGCTTTGGCTGTGATATGATTTGACATATTTTTCTCTATATTTAATAGGGAATTGTCATTAATTGGGATGAAATTAGGTAGATGGCCACAGTACTAACACTATGAAATGGTCTTGGGAATGGGGAGTATGTGGTGGCTGGATACTGGGCACTGGAAATGAACGTTATTATTAGATGAGATAGAGAAAACTCGGGTGAATTGGCCTTTGGCTTGAACAAATCAGGCCAATTCCTGGGGTGGGGTAGGGGTTTGGTTGGGGGGGGGGGGGGGGAGGGACAGTGAAATTTACCTTTGGTTCTTATATGATTACCTTGAGGTAATCATATAAGGTAATCATATGAGGTGATTCCGGGGCTTAGCGTCCCCGTGCCCTGCTCGTCGACCAGGCCTCCTGGTTGCTGGACTGATCAACCAGGCTGTTGGACGCGGCTGCTCACAGCCTGACGTATGAGTCACAGCCTGGTTGATCAGGTATCCTCTGAAGGTGCTTATCCAGTTCTCTCTTGAACACTGTGAGGGGATTGCCAGTTATGGCCCTTATGTGTAGCCCCTGATTAGTTACATTTAAATTCAGTTTTAGTTTTTTGTTTATAATTGGAGATAACTTTTTGGTGGACTTGTCTTTAAACTGGAGTAAATTTAAATAAATTTAGCTTGGGCTGTTTTTTTTAAGCTTTGGGAAATTGGGCTTTTGGTTGTGCCATACACAACAAAATTTAGGTAAAATTGGTAGAAATTGTCTTTAATTTGATGAAATTACCTGGAGAGGTGCAGCACTCTTATGAAATGGTCTTGGGGATGTTGTATAAAAGGGATCTCCCGCATGTAGCAGGGGAAAAGGGTTCGAGAGCCGCATAATTGATTTGGAAACTGAACCCTACATATTGTTTAGCTATGCAAGTGACAATCTCTTGAAAGCTCGTTACACGACTGTCACTGCTACACACACACACATATATGCACCCTAAGTGATTCAACAAGAGGCTTGCAACGGTCTCTATGCAAGGCACTTTTACATCTATGGCCAGTCCGCAGTTGCAGGTCTCACCCCACAACCGCCTAACCGGAGAGACATGTGCAACCTTCACCTACAGTAAGCAAATGTTTTGGTTACTTTGCTAAGATTCCTGGCAGCGCATCATTATGAATGAAGCACTTGGGTATTTCTTGGACTCCATTGATGGTGTTCTCTGAATTCTGCGAATTTTCTTTTCATATTCCATTATATAATGACGCAAAGTATGCGAATAGGTAAACTTGCTCGATGAATTTGTGTTAGCTTGTGTTACGGTGCCCTCTCCTATTTCTTTCGTTTGCCGGCTTAAAGAGTCATATCAGCTCTCCCTACTGATTCTCTGAGGTTCAGGGAGTCTAATGATATATGTGGCGACCAGACCGGCTGCCATTTAATGGAATGAGGTTATATTATATGTTGTAAATAAAGGAAAGTTGGCGCCCTGATATAAAATGAAACAGTATCCCCTACGGCAGATATGACCTTGTGGAAGGGACACTATGCCAATCGCGGATTGGCCGACGTAGGTCGCGGGCGACAAATCAGGGCCCGCCATGACGTCACCGAGTGCCCCGGGCGGCGCCAACGTGAGAGTTGTACTGACCGTGGAAGCGACAGGACGCGCCTCGGTCTGCTCTCAAAGATTGGAGGCTCTGCAAGCCTTGTTCAGTGGATTGAGCTGGCCTTCGTTGCCCACCATAGTTATTGGAGACCCTGCGCTTCTGGGAAGCCAAAGAGGAACCAAGTTCAGTGAGCAGAGAAGTGCCCAAACTTGGAAAATAGTCGGCGGCGCGCTGGCTGGACGTTGAGGTCTGGAAGGTGGGCGAGCAAGCTAGCTGTGACTGGGGTCACATCCACTGAGAATCTTGGAAGGACGACACCGTGCCTAGGACAAGGAGCGACGCCCTGTGGGAGAGGCGAGTGTGGGGAAAGATAGTGATTAGCTCAGCGCCCATCGATGAACCAGGATTGGGGCAGCTGAATCTCAGGGATTGGAACGGCGACGACGCGAAGGCTTCACGACACCTGAGGACCTGTGGAACGCCCTGGATCGTCGAGGATCGACCCAAGGAAGCGTGGGAACCTCACACCATCGAGGGGACAGGCGTCGTGAGCCAGGAGTGTAAGGTAGATCATTTTCCCTCCCATTTCCCCTTGTATGAGTAGGCTAGTTAGGCCACAATATTTACTCGTGTATGTGGCAGCAAGACTTTATTACTTTAATAGTAGAGTAGGCTGCAAGGCAGCTTGTGTCCAGGACTGTCAGAGAGGACATTGTGTATGGATGGCAGGACAGTGAAGAAGAGGTGCCGACGTGGTGAAGAGGCCCACCTGTGAGAGTGTGAGACTCCTGTCCTCCTGCCCAGTTGAAGGAGAGTTGGAGGTCGTGGAAGAAGAGGCTGACGATCTCCAGACTCATCATCCATATTCCATATTCATGTATTACTTGTGATTGTGTGTGTGTTCATGTAATTTGCGTCAGTAAATTCCACACATTTTATTACTGTGTTTGAGTGCGCCTCCATTTGTGATATTTCTCTATGAGCATACATTTCTGGCTACCAACGATATATAATACACCCACTGAACTGCATTGCTGGGGTGCAGATATAATAACCCAGCTGGCGACCTTGCTAAGAGGAAGATAGAGAAGACAGGCGGGAAAGGAGTTCCTGCAACCTTTTTTTTTGTCTGGCAGGCAAGACTCAGGGAGGTTATGGTTATAGGTAAGCCTGAGTCTTCCTTCACTCCCCCACGGGTCTAGGCCGGAACTGTTAACGGCAGTTTCCCCGTGTCTGACTGAAGGGCTTCCAGGGTGAATCAGTGGCACCCCTTTGTGGTGGAAGCAAAGACCTGCGGAGGTGGGCATTGTTGGTCCTCTCTTGTGTGACCAAGGAGACTCCGGTGAATCCAGGGAGTCGGAGGGGCTGAGTATTTGGGCCTTTGAGCCCCTAGCAGCCGAGTGTTAGCAGAGCCCCGGACCGCCCACCCCCACGTGACACTTGCTAATGTAATTGTATGGGGTTTGCATAAGTTTGTTGAGAATATAATTGAATGCTAGTTTAGTTCATTTATTATGAATCCCATACCCATCTTGTGGGGCGGGTTACCACGGCAGGTAATGGACTCTGGCAATGAGCCCAACAATTCATTTTGGCTCAAGCAAGAAAACAAACAAAAAAATGGGTAAACGAAATTGCCAAAATTAATTTGTGCAAGTTTTCAAATGTGATAATTTTTTTTTTTTTTTTTGCATAAGTTTGAGAATATATAATTTAATGTTAGTTTTAATTCATTTATTAATGCAGCCCCTACTACCATCTTGCGGGCAATAGCGGAAAGGGCTGCAGCGATGCATAATGGGCCTCAGAGTCAGAACCTACACAATTTATTTAGCTAAAGCAAGTTTTCGCAATCTTAATGAGCTAGTTTTGAAAAATCCAATGGTCATTGTCACACATCAACAATGGGGCACGAGAAAGACCGCAAGTGCAGTTTCTAAATGAAAACCAAGACTGGGATATGTGGAGAGCTAGTGTCATAATTTATGTTTTTCCTGCGCACCGCTGCCCATCCAGTGGGGGGGCCTAAGCTGAGCAGTAGTAACATCTAGAAGTCTGCTGCTTTTATTGGTTGATCCATAGATGTGTACTGGCTCCTCTTGCATCATCGCATTAGTAGCAGTTTCTAAATTTAACAACTAGCATATGTAAAGAGCTAGTCTAACAATTTATGTTTTTTTTTTATCAGGCCCACTGCCCCTCTATCCAGCGAACTGCGGCTGGATGGGTTACAATTGAGCCAAAAACAGTTGGTCAGGGCGAGATACGGCTTCATTTAGAGGCTGATCTAACAATTTATGTTTTTATTTTTATCAGGCCCACTGTCCTTCTATCCAGCAGACTGCGGCTGGATGAGTTACAATTGAGCCAAAAACAGTTGGTCAGGGTGAGATACGAAAAAACCGGGCAAAAACAGTTAGTCAGGGCATTTAGAGAAATTTACTATAGCCAAAAAGCTTGAACGTCGGAAACTGAACGCGAGCCTGCACGAGAGTCGTTCTTGGCACTCAAATGTTTAGAGATTAAAAGCTTTCTAATTAGAGGGGGGTCAACTAAGATACCGCATTATTTAGTGAAATTTGCAATATCCAATAGTTTGGATGTTGGGGAACTGAGCCAGGACTTGCACGAAGGTTGCTCAGCATCCAGTGCAAATGATGAAACATGTGGGAGAAAGAAAGATTTTCTTTGTGATGGAAAAAGAAAGCTTTAACGATTGGTACTTTAAGTATTGAAAATCTCAACAACTTTATAGCACATAGAAGTCTTAAAAGACAATATTTTTCAAGAGCAAATGTTTGTCAATGTTAATAATTTTATTATTATTAAAAAAGAGGGAATAATAATTTAAAAAACAAAGCCTTCCAAACCTGGCTCATTAAAATATTTTTTTATGAAATCTCATAAGTATTTATGCAATATTCAATATAAAACGATCATAATGTGCAATGGCATTTCATTTTTATAGAGGAAATTTATAAAGTAAATATAATACCAATGCGAAACAATTTCTTTCTGACGTATTATTTTAAATACAGTTGGCGAAAGTTAGTAAGCCCTGCTTACCAACTCATACTAGCCCTGCTTACTAACTCATGCTAGCCCTTCTTACTAACTCATGCTAGCCCTGCTTACTAACTCATGCTAGCCCTGCTTACTATCTCATGCTAGCCCTGCTTACTAACTCATGCTAGCCCTGCTTACTAACTCATGCTAGCCCTGCTTACTAACTCATGCTAGCCCGGCTTACTAACTCATGCTAGCCCGGCTTACTAACTCATGCTAGCCCTGCTTACTAACTCATGCTAGCCCTGCTTACTAACTCATGCTAGCCCGGCTTACCAACTCATGCTAGCCCGGCTTACCAACTCATGCTAGCCCGGCTTACCAACTCATGCTAGCCCGGCTTACTAACTCATGCAAGCCCTGCTTACTAACTCATGCCAGCGCTGCTTACTAACTCATGCCAGCCCTGCTTACTAACTCATGCTAGCCCTGCTTACTAACTCATGCTAGCCCTGCTTACTAACTCATGCTAGCCCTGCTTACTAACTCATGCTAGCCCTGCTTACTAACTCATGCTAGCCCTGCTTTCTAACTCATGCTAGCCCTGCTTACTAACTCATGCTAGCCCTGCTTACTAACTCATGCTAGCCCTGCTTACTAACTCATGCTAGCCCTGCTTACTAAATCATGCTAGCTGCCTTCTTACTAACTCGTGCTAGCCCTTCTTACTAGCATGAATTTATCTTCACACTTTTCAAAAGGTGGAGGTCTAACATTTTCTGAAAACCTTTGCGCTTGATATACCACCACTGACAAAAAAGGCAACTGATGGATTCGACTTTTAAATTTTTACACATGATATCAAAAAGTATTGCATAGCAACTGTAGTCGCATAACATGAGTTATTGGGGCCCCCCACCACAATAGCTGTGAGCTATTAAGGTGTTAAAAAAAATGCAATTTCATACGGAATATGAACAGCGAACAGATTCCTAGTTTATATTCAATTACTCAAAACACTTAATTATTTTCCTTCATAGTTACAAGTGTTAATAATGTACAATGGGGCGTCATACCTAACACAATATGGCTGAGGCCCCACTATTTAGCATTCTTTTTGTATTCTATTAAATATGACAGATAATGTTAATGTTTGTAACGTTTATTACAAAAGATACATACATTTGATGCTATTTTTCATATTAAAATCTAATTTGAGGCTCGACAAATTTATCTATAAAATCTATAAACAGGTTAGAACCATACAAATGCAAGCACGCCTTAATCACCAGTACTTAACTGAATTTCACAGAAAATGGAATCTTTACTTTGGCTACAGAAAATGGAGCAAAGCCGAGGGGGGATGACTGGAATAAACAGTTTCCAACCTGACTCTTCTCGCACATAAACATGTCTTTGACCTCATTTCATATTATATCGAGTACTGAAAGCTCATCTTCCATTGCAAATATACTAAGGAACTCATCTTACGACTAGAACGCAAACTAGAACCCCACATTCAGATTAAAAACACGAAAATTATTGATTGAACATTTACCCACCATCAAGCACACAGGACTCTTTAAAGCTATCTTAACTTCATTAAAACCCTAATATGACCCATCTCACATGCAGATCCTATTCTATGATTCGCCCTTCATGTCAATGTACCCCACAGTATCATGCAAATTCAAGATAAGGTTTACTACACCTAAATATCCAACTTGGTCTTTGTAAGGAATCTTGATCCCCCCCTTGTATGCTTGACCCCACTGGGGTAATCATAGGTAGGGGGTCCCTATTGCCGACGTCATGTCACGTGACACCCCGCGACAAATAAGGAAAATTTCACCTGATTGGCCCATGACCCGGGACGGAAAGAGAATTTTTCTACTCGGCTCCTGATTGGTCAAAAAATCGCGCCCCGTTCTCTCCACTCACCTGTGACCATTACAGAAAATGGAGCTGTGCCAAGGGCTCCCTATACTATTCAGTCATAGCATCATTAAAGTACTCCAAAAACTTCTATATTCGCTTTCAACTGTGTTTTTTGGTTTTAATCTATTGAACATTCACCCTCTGATCCATTCATAAGTAGGGACCCCCAAATTGATACTGTAGTACTCTGGTTACACCCCGGGCCAAATCGTGAATTTTGCTCATGCTATTAGATACTCCAAAAACGTTTATATGCCTTTCACCAGTGTATTTTTTGGTTTGAATCTATTGAACATTAATCCTCTTTACCTTTCATAAGTAGGGACCCCCTTCTTGATGCCTTAGACTCATCTTAAAAGCACGCGACGTATCGATAAAAAACAGATTAGGATAGGGCAGGAGTTGCTCAGGTACACCCTGGGCGGTGGGCCCTGGGGACCCCTGGGGGGAACAGACCACCACCCCACCCCGCCAGCAAGCCAGGTGCGCGCCGACCATGCCCTAACCTAACCGCTTAAAATCAGTTGTTGGTCGAATCAATCTGCTGTATGGTGTCTATTAACCTTGTTTAAATTACTAATCAAGCTGTCAATGTAATTAATCAGAGCTTTAATATAACAATGTGCTTTAATATACTTATCTCTCATCTCATTTTTCTCTTGTAATGTATCTTTATCATTTATCAATTCTGATTGAAATTACCTACTTATAATTATCTGCTAGATTAAGGACCTGCCCGAAACGCTGTGCGTACTAGTGGCTTTACAAGAATGTAAATACTGTACTATCCAATGTATTCTCACAAACCCAATGTACCTTCTTGTATATATATAAATAAATAAATAAATAAATCCGCCCCCGGGACCCAAGTCGGCATGGAAGTGCCCAACCGTTTCCGAAAATTTTTATTCCCCATGTGTCTCCTTTTACACTACTTTCCGCCACCAAGATGATGTTATTAAAACAAGGATAAAACTGGTGCACTAAAACAGAAGCGAAAGAAACAAACAGGGAAAAAGGAGGAAACCCCACCTACATTTAAAACTTTGACCCAAATAATACAGTAACAAGGTTATCACAGATAACCGAACTCAATTACGGGCTCATCATATCCCGTGCTACAGAGACATTTCGTTCTGAGTAGCTAAATATAAAAACAACAACATGGCTCAGACAAAACAATACTACTTTACGGGCTGAAGAGTAAAGTAAAGTAAAGAGTAAAACGACTAAGGTCCTACGAAACTGTCTGTTGTACCCGTTGTAGCATTTTGCCCTAACGATACTTCCTCTCCTTTAACCAGGGGGGGACATCGAAAGGTGAAATACCAGGACACAAAAGGCTTTCCCCTCAGTTTTCTGGTAGAAGGACTTCCCCTCCCCCCAGGGGGCAAGGGAGAGTGACTCCATTACAGAGAGAAATACTGTTTATGCTTTTTTCGAGACTTTTTCTCACATACACGAACCAAAAAGAGAAGAAAAAACCTATAACTTTTTTTTTCCATTCTTGAGTGTTAAAAGTGTTGGAAGTTTCGTTGCATTGTAGAGCCAGAATAGAGATTGATGCAGTATGAACGAAGAGAACACGAGAAGCCTCACTAAACCAACCCTCGACATCGAAAGCGAGGAGGCCAGTGGGGGCCGAGTTAACTATTTCCGAGTCCCTACCAGGAATAATTACGGAAGCTCTCAAGGATTCTCTCCCTAGCACCTCCGAACATGAGTGGGAGTATGGAATACTCGAGATCTTGGCACAAATACAAACAGAGACCTTAACTTCCTGAAAACACCCTCCAGGGAATCTTGAGAGACAGGAGAGTAACGGGACCAGGGTCGACGGCACTTGAACACCCCACCCACCACCCCAAATCTGGAGGAGCTCCTCCAGGAGTGTGATATAGCAGTCCAAGTGCACAAGACTATGGAAAGACCTGACCTCTATGAGGTTAACAGTTTTTTCCAACAGGAGGACTTAGAAATTATAGCCCTGGTAAAACCAATTTTTACAACTATAGAATATCTAAAAGACAGGTTGACGTTTGCCCAATGACAGTGAGGCTAAACACGGTCTCTGAATACCTTGCCCTACAGGTTTGTTTCCCATTTTTATTCAGCAGGTCTCCCAATTCTACCATGTCTAGCCAGCTGTCTAAACAGAGTGAACATGGAATAGGCCTGGACCTAGATTCAGGAAGCTCTGTGTATTTCTTCGTAAGTGGGTTTGCTACGAAGGTTTCTAAGTGTGCCCTAAGAAGATGCTTAGGTGCAATTCAGTAACGTCCACTTAGGAAGAAATTTGTTGGTTCACCTGCGTGCCGTTAGAGGTCACTACTGTGTTTCGTTTGGCCAATCAGAGAGCAGCAACATTCTTCATATTGAAGATTTAGCGCTGGCTTATCGGAGCTCTACTGCCTCCTATTTACGTCGAATTTTCTTATAAAATTAGTATATTTCGAAGTAAAACAATGTTTTTTCAACTTCTACAGCCAGCACCGACATTGTGGTAAACAAATATGTTACATTTGTTGTTTACCTACGTAATTCTAAGAGATACTATGTAGCTGTCCTTGTTGCTCGGAAGATGTGCTGACAATTATTGTATATATTTACTGAATATACCCAAGGGCCACTAACTATCTAGTGGCCTCGAAGAGGACAGAAAGCCGGCGGCTTGTTAAAGGGCCCGCCAATTGTCTTAATGATATTTATTTTTTAGCTGGAATTTGGCATTTACGGCTTCAGCGGGTAGGCAGTTCCATGGGTTTATAGCCCTCTTGGTGGAAAAAAAATCATCTGTTTTCAGTCCTACTTGAGAGAACATACTCTCCAACACTATATCTGTGACTGCCCTGTTATCAGTGACTTAATTCATACCAAATGGTATGAGTTATTTTGAGCTCTGTAATTACTTCATACACTCAGGAATATTGGAAGATCTTGTGATGCACCCAGATTTTGCCAGTGGAGGCTAATAGATCAGCATTAAGTATTTTGTTCTCTCCTAATTCCATGTATGACTGGCCATCCTGTGAGGTGAGGATGTTGGGTGAGCTTGTAGCTGGTTTTTGATCTACAATGTGTGGTCCTTTATACAGAATAGGGAAGCAGCACATTGCTGTGTATACTTAAACATGTTTAAAAATACATTGTTTGAGAGGAGTCTTGTAGAAACTGGTAAAAGTAATTATTATATTATGTTTCCATGATTCAGTGCTTACCTCTTGTGAAAATCGCGAAGAGTTGTTTAGTCAGAGTTGATTTGTTTTTTGTATTGAGGCTGGTATTTTCTAAATTGATTCCATGTACAGTATGTCTAACCATCCTGTGAGATGGGAGTATTAGATAAACTTATAGCTAGTTTTTTATCTAGTAGTAGGCATCCTTCAGTCTCGGGAGACTATGGAGTTGCGCCCTAGTTGTCAATCCTGGTGCAGCATCTGGTGTGACTGATGAGGCCAATCCGAGAGTGGCAGTCCATCCCACACCGAGCACAAACGAAGTCCGATTCTGGTCTGTCTTCCCGGCTACCGGCTTTCCTTCTCTGTCTCTTTGCCTCCGATTCCTTGGCAAGTGACTCCTCGAACTTGGAGAGACCTCTTTGAACAGACTGCCTCCAGGCTGAACGGTCTGCAGCCAGTGTCTCCCATATAGCAAGATTGACGTCCATGGCTTTCAGGTCCCTTTTGCATACGTCTTTGTACCGTAGCTGGGGCTTGCCTATTGGACGCTTTCCCTGCCTCAGCTCTCCGTACAGGAGATCCTTGGGGATCCTGCCATCGCCCATTCGCACAACGTGCCCGAGCCAGCGCATTCGTCTCTGTTTCAGCATTGTGTACATGCTGGTGATTCTTGCTCTCCCCAAGACGTTGTTGTTTGTCACCCTGTCCTGCCAGGTGATGTCCAAGATGTGTAAGGCAGCGCATGTGGTAGGCATTCAGCTGTCTTTCCTGACGGGCGCGGAGTGTCCAAGACTCACTGCCATAAAGGAGAGTGCTCAGGACACAGGATCTGTAAACCTGAATCTTAGTTTGCTCAGTTAGCCTATTGTTGGCCCACACTCTCTTTGTCAGTCTGGACATGGTAGTAGATGCCTTACCGATGCGTTTGTTTAGCTCCGTATCAAGAGAGAGGGAGTCAGAGATTGTGGAGCCCAGGTACACGAAGTCGTGAACGACTTCCAGTTTGGAATCAGAGATGTCGATGTCAGGTGGGGAGTCCACTCCTTGTCCCATGACTTGCGTTTTCTTCAGACTGATGGCGAGTCCAAAAGCCTGAGAGGCCTCGCTGAAGCGGATTATGAGCCGTTGGAGGTCTTCAGCTGAGTGGGCAGTGACTGCTGCGTCGTCGGCAAAAAGGAAGTCGCGCAGACACCTCAGCCGAACCTTCGTCTTGGCTCTCAGCCTGGCGAGGTTAAAGAGCTTTCCATCCGACCTGGTCAGGAGGTAAATGCCTTCCGTGACAGATCCGAAGGCGTGCCGCAGCATAACTGCGAAGAAAATCCCGAATGGGGTTGGAGCCAGTACGCAGCCCTGCTTTACTCCACTTCGGATGTCAAAGGCGTTTGATGTTAGGCCATCAAAGACCACGGTGCCCCTCATGTTCTCATGGAAAGATCTGATGATGCTGAGGAACCTGGGTGGGCATCCGATCTTGGGGAGGATCTTGAACAGGCCATCCCTGCTGACGAGGTTCAAGGCCTTCGTCAGATCTATGAAGGCTACGAAGAGTGGCTGCTTCTGTTCCCTGCATTTCTCCTGCAGTTGTCCGAGGGAAAAGACCATGTCGATGGTGGACCTGCAAGCTCTGAATCCGCATTGTGATTCTGGATAGACTCTCTCTGCAAGTACTTGGAGCCTCTTCAATGCGACTCGAGCAAACAGCTTTCCGACAATACTGAGGAGGGAGATTCCACGGTAGTTGTTGCAGTCGCCCGATTGATTGATTGATGAAGATTAAGCCACCCGAAAGGTGGCACGGGCATGAATAGCCCGTAAGTGGTGGCCATTTTGAGCCATTACCAGTATCGAGAGCTGATACTGGAGATCTGTGGAGGTGCAACTGCACCCTGTGTGACGGGAGATGTCTCCCCTGTCGCCCCTGTCACCTTTATTCTTATACAGTGTGACGATGTTGGCATCCCTCATGTCCTGTGGCAACTCTCCTCCTTCCCAGCAGAGGCAGAGAATTTCATGCAGCTCCATGAGCAGGCTACCTCTGCAGCACTTCAAGGTCTCAGCAGGAATGCCATCTTTGCCAGGAGCTTTACCAGAAGCAAGGGAGTCTAGGGCATCGCTGAGTTCTTCCAGGGTTGGTTCACTGTCGAGCTCCATTAACACAGGCAGACACTCAATGGCGCTCAGGGCGTCTTCGGTGACCACATTGTCCCTGGCGTATAGCTCAGAGTAGTGCTCGACCCAGCGCTTCAGCTGCAGTGTCTGGTCCTGAATCACCTCGCCAGTGGCAGATTTCAGAGGAGCGGTCTTCCTCTGGATTGGGCCGAGGGCCTGCTTGATGCCGTCATACATTCCCCTTACATTGCCTGTATCCGCTGCAGTCGGTATCTGGGAGCAGAGCTGGAGCCAATAGTTGTTGGCACATCGCCTGGCGCTCTGCTGCACTTTGCAGCGGACGGTCCGAAGGATCTGTAAGTTGCGCTGACTTGGGCAGGCTTTTGTAGGCTGCCAAGGCGTTTCTCTTCTCTTCGATTACAGGTGTCATCTCTTCCGAGTGAGCCTCGAACCAGTCTGCCGACCTGCTGGTCTTCTTGCCAAAGGTGGAAATGGCAGCGTTGAACACAGCGTCTCTGAAGTGCTCCCATATTTTACAGGCAGTGACCCCAGCTGGGCCAGGGAGAGCTTCCTCGAGCACGTGAGCAAAATCTATCACCTTGTCCTGGTTGCGGGTCTTGGTGGTGTCGATGCGAGGTCTGCCCGCCTTTTTCGAGTGATGAATCTTCTTTGTTTAAAAAAGGGATAGATTGATTTGTTTTTTGTATTGAGGCTGGTATTTTCTAAATTGATTCAATGTACAGTATGTCTAACCATCCTGTGAGATGGGAGTATTAGATAAACTTATAGCTAGTTTTTTATCTACACTGTAATATTCCATATAGAATAGGGTAGCAGCACATTGCTGTGTATACCTAATCTTAATAAAAAAAATCAGTAATAAAGATTTTAAATTATTGTTTGTATTATTACAAATACAGTACTGTATTTTCCTTATTAAATCATGTTGACCATGGATCATTAAGATCTCATGTTGATATGTAATAGTCATATTTCTTTTGAACTGCTAATCGATGCTAATCATTCATTAAATTGTGCATTATGTCTCAATTTTTCACTTCCTTGGATATACTGTACAGTGCAAAAAGATAATTTAAAAATAAACCAGTAATATTTCTTTCATTATATTTTTCATTTAAATAACTGCATCAATATTTTTACAGCTGACAGGATTTGTTTTACCATACAGGTGCATTATTTGTTAAAAAAAAATTTGGTTTATTGTTACACACAATGGTGCTACATGGCCTTCCCAGCTTGGTGCCTTCTTTTAATACTTACTGATTAAAAAAAAAAATAATAACATTTTATTCAGGAAAAGTATATACAGTTGATTTACAAACATAATGTTGTATTTATAGACAGAGCTAGTACATACAATACCTAAAGCCACTAACACACATAGCATTTCGGGCAAGGTGTGGGGGAAAAAACACAGACTAAAACTTAATAGTAATCGGGATTAAGTGTAAATTGTGTTGAAAGAAGGAATAAAAAATACAAAAAGGGGGGGTTAACAAAGCATAAATCAGCAATTGCACATGTTGGTGAACAGCGTTGTTTAAAGAATAGCAAGACATGGGTTGACATTTAGGAGGCAAGTTAGGTTACATGGAGTTAATTAGGCAGTACTTGGTTTAAATATAAATATGTTTATTCAGGTAAGGTACATACATACAAGTGATGTTACATTAATGGATCAATATACAGATAGAGCTAGTACATACAATGCCTAAAGCCACTATTACGCAATGCGTTTCGGGCAGGAAAAACATTAATATCTAGAACTTAATACTAATTGAGCATAAAGAATAAAATGTGTTGAGAACAAATACAAATAAAGAAAAAAAAGGGGGAACATGACTGAAAAGCAGCACAAATACAATAGGTTGACAAACAGTGTTCATTAAAAAAAAATAACAGACATGGGTTGACAATAGAGGAGTAAGGTAGGTTACAGGGAATTTATTAGGTAGTGTTTAGTTTTTATCTTAAACTGGTTGAGAGAGGTACAGTCTTTAACATGGTTGGGAAGGTCATTCCACATTCTGGGCCCCTTGATTTGTAGAGCATTTCTAGTTTGATTAAGTCTTACTCTAGGAATATCAAAACTGTATTTATTTCTGGTGTAGTGCTCATGGGTTCTGTTACAACTTTCTATGAAGCTTTTGAGATCAGGATTGGCATTATGGTTTAGCGTTTTATATATGTATAATACACACGAAAGAATGTGCAGTGACTTAATGTCTAACATATTCAGAGATTTGAGTAGGGGTACCGAGTGATGTCTGAGGCCAGAGTTGGATATTGTCCTAATAGCAGCTTTGTGTTGATTAATTAGAGGACGTAAGTGATTTTGGGTAGTAGAGCCCCAAGCACAAATACCATAGTTGAGATATGGATAGATAAGGGAGTAATAGAGAGTCACCAAGGCAGGGCGTGGTACATAATATCTGATCTTAGAAAGAATGCCCACAGTTTTTGAAACTTTTTTTTGATATATTTAGAATGTGTCCCTGGAAATTTAGCTTTTGGTCAATGAGAATGCCAAGGAATTTGCCATCTAATTTGTTACAAATTTGGGTATTGTTTATTTTGAGATTTATTTGATTAGAGGATTTATTGCCAAACAGAATATAGAAAGTTTTGTCAATGTTAAGGGTGAGTTTGTTGGCAGTTAGCCAAAGATGGACTTTATTTAGCTCAGTATTTACTGTGGCATTTAGAGCAAGGGGGTCAGGACTGGAGTAAATGAAGGTTGTGTCGTCAGCAAATAGAATTGGTTTGAGGTGTTGGGAGGCATTTGGAAGGTCATTAATGTAGATGAGAAAGAGGAGAGGGCCAAGTATGCTGCCCTGAGGAACACCAATGTTGATGGGTAGGGTGGGAGAAATTGTATTATTCACAGAAACATATTGGAGCCTGTCAGTAAGGTAGGATTTGAGGTATTGCAGGGAGTGTCCTCTGACTCCATAATGATGTAATTGAAGAAGAAGGTTTTGGTGGTTGATGGTCAAAAGCTTTATGCAGATTTTGGTGGTCAAAAGCTTTATGCAGGTCCACAAATAACCCAACAGGGAACTCCTTTTTATCAAGAGCTGTATGAATCGAGTTAAGCATACTAATAAGTGCATCGTTAGTGCTTTTTTTGGGTCTGAAGCCATATTGGCAAGGGCTAAGTATATTGTGTGTGGCTAGATATGAGAGAAGCTGCTTATAGATTAGTTTTTCAAAAAATTTTGACAAGTTTGGCAGGATTGATATAGGTCTGTAGTTGTTAACATCTGTGAGATCACCACATTTGTGGACAGGCATTACTCTTGCTTTTTTTAGAATATCTGGAAAGGTTTGGAGTTCAAGTGACTTGAAGAGCAAAGCAATAGCAGGGGCTAAGGATCTGGAGGCTTTTTTGTAAATTAAAGTAGGTATCTCCTCAAGGGCACTAGACTTGGTTTTAAGGGAAAGGATTATCTCATTGACGTCAGTGGAATTAATAGGCTTTAGGTACAGAGACTGTGGATAGTTACCTGTAAGATAGTCTTTAATGTCAGTACTGGAAGATGGAATATCATTTGCAAGGGATGAACCAATGGAAGAGAAGAACCTATTGAACTCAATGGCAGAATCAGAGGCTGAAAGCTGACCATCGTTATTGGACAGGAGTGTTGGTTTGTTATTTAAAGACTTCTTTGATCCCAATATTTGTGAAATTGTGCTCCAAGTTTGTTTAATGTTGCTCTTTATTTGGGTAAATTTATCTTCGTAGTATTTAGTTTTGGCTCGTCTAATTATCTTGGATAGCAATAATGAGTAATTCTTTGAGAATTCTTTGGAGACAATTCCTAACCTATACTTTTTCTCAAGTTCATGTTTTTTATTAATGGATTTAAGTATTCCCTTTGTAAGCCAGGGATTGTTAAGCCTTTTAGTTGTGATTTGTTTTGTGAGCATAGGACAGTGGGTGTTATAAAGGCTAAGAGTTTTTTGGAGAAAAGATTGCACTGCTAGGTTGATGTCCTCTATGTTACCTAACTCGGACTCCCAGTTGACATTATCAGCAGCAGTTATAAAATTGTCTATAGCAGTTTCATTGTGCAGTCTAAAACATAACTCTTGACTCTAGAGGTGGTTTGCTAATGTTAGTTAAGAGAAATGTGGGGTAATGGTCTGTAGTGCTATCCGTGATTATACCTGAAGTAAGCGGAGAGGTTATGTTTGTCCAGATGTCCAGATTAACTCTTAAACTGGTTGAGAGAGGTACAGCCTTTGACATGATTCGGGAGGTCATTCCACATTCTGGGTCCCTTGATTTGTAGAGCACTTCTAGTTTGGTTACACACAGCCAAATTGTGTAACAGGAAGAGGTCTTGGACACAAATTTGTTCCATGCTAAATGTAGAGGAATCAGCTGAGTATTCCTCAAATAAAATAAGTTGCCTCAGCTTATAATGTAAATAAAATAAGCATTTCTCAAATAAGTAGCTGCCTCACCTCACTGCCTTACTGCTACATAGCCTTCCCGGCATGGTGCCTTCTTTTGATAATTACTTGTTCCACACCCAAATTGTATAACAGGAAGAGGTCTTGGACCCCTACTTCCCTCTCTCTTTTTTAATTATGACTATATAGTCATAATTATAGCTTTAAGCATTCAATGAATAAAGTTTTTGACATTTTACCCTTCTCCTTACCTAACATCATTTGTGCAGCATATTTTTAGTTTATGTATCACCCAGATTTAATTTCAAAATAAAACCAAACTAAATAAATTAGAAATTGGGTATGTATAGCTAAGGTACACCCTTACTACTAGGTGAACAGGGGCATTTGGTGATAGTAAATGATCCCATCAGGCAGGGCTCATCACCTTCTCTCATATTTCATGTTCAGCAGTGTTTATTTACTTAATAACTATGGGTATAATATCTTGCTATTATAAAACTAATTCTACTATCATAAAAGACATATTTACTTTAAGTTTCAAGCAGAGAATGCATATATAACTAACACGAAGGACTCCTCTTCACTAGATTCAATTTTTATAATCTTTTGTTTATGTTCCAAAATCTTAAAATCAATCCCAGTGTTATGTTGTAGAGAAAAATTGAGTTATATCCAGTTTATGTAAAGCTACGAGTGGTCGAAACCACACTTAGATATCGGAATGAACTTACGAAGGTTTTTCCACTTAGTGTAGCTACTTGAATACCGCCATAGCCGCCACGAAGGCGCTAAGAAGGAAAACATTCGTAGCCAAGAAGAAAAACCTTCGTAAGTACCTTCCTGAATCCGGCCCCAGAGCATCTATGGCGACATACACGCTCCTCCTCAAAGCCTCACATACGAGAGAAATGGCCAAAATCGAGCTCATCGTAGCCCGCCTCCTAATACGAGGTTGGGACCAGGTAAGAATAGGTACAACCTAATGAAAAGGTTTCAGACGAAAGACAACTCCGAAACCAAGGACCCTCGAAAGACCATATGACGTAAGTCTGATGATGCGCTCAGGACAGACGTCACACAAGTTTTTTCTCAAACCCTCAGAAAGGTACACTGTTTGCCTGACTACAGCAGTGGACAAAGCCCTAGAACAGGTGCAGCCACAGCCACAACAAAAACAAGTGGCCCAAAAACCCCTTATGTTCAGTGCTCCTGATGAACAATGACGACAATATCCCTCTATCCCCTATTCTAAGCAGGCCTGTCCTACAACAACCTCCCTTCCCACCCAGAAGAGACCCGAACAGATAGAGCCACCCGCACCATCCGCCGAGGTGTTCCAACGGGACACCTCGGCGAACAACAACAGGCAAGGTAGGAATAACAGACAGATCACGAATCGGATGGAGAGATTCATCATGAGAAACCATGTGGCAACCAAGCGAGAAACAACAGAGACAGATCTGGAGAAAACCGAAGTTAGGGTAACAGGAACGGGCCAGGCGACAACAGATGCTAGAACAGGATCACCCCAGGCGACAACAGAGGCAATAACATCATAGACTACTCCTCCTGGAACAACAACAATAACACAACAGACAGGGAGGTAATAATAATAATAGGGGCTAAAAAAAATTCAGAAACAGGGGCAGAGGCAACAATCTGGGAGAACAACAACAGACCCAGGTGCTGGAACAGCATGAACCGAGACTAACAGGGAGGAGACAGAGACAGAGGGTATAATGGTGTAGATCGGATTAACTCATGAAACGACACAAATTAAGGCATAGAAGAGGACAACTGAAACAGACAGTTGTCACTGAGGTACCCTTAACTGAACAGGAGAGGAAACTGTTGGAAAGGGGACTCGTGTTCGTGATACTCACTCCGGCGCATAAGAAGAAGAGATATGATAGAAGATCTTTGCAACAACTTGATAACTAGTATCAACCAAATTTGGAGCAACCTCTGGCCGGAGCAAGGTAAGTCACAGGGAGCAATTAAAAGAATTAAACTCTCGCTCTCTTTCAGGTACCTCCTCCACAACAAACCAGTCCAGTGCCCAAACTACAACCTAGTAGGCCTTAAACCGGTAATGCAGCATGTGATGGTGGACCTCAAGTGCGGTGCGGAACACCAACGCAACTGTAATCTCGCAAGGGATGAGAGGGACGCCCTATCAACGCTGAAGGGACGTTCGGATATTGTGATAAAGCTGGCGGACAAGGGAGGTGCTGTCGTCGTCTGGAGAAAGAACAACTACAGGCACGAGCTGCAGTGGCACCTAGCACACACTGCAGCCTACAAACTGATACACAACCAGGATGCGGCGCTTTGAAACCCCCCAAACGAGGAGTAAAAGGAAAGTCCTCAAGCTGTTTGAAAACAAAACTAGGGACGGGAAAGGAGGATTCATGCAGGCAGGGGCGAGAGATTTCTTCCTAGCTTTTGAATCCATCATTCCCACCTCTACCTTTTACCAAAGTTCCATAAATCACTAGAAGAAACAGGAACGTGGCAACGGAGACCGGTTCTAAGCGGCTGCCGGGCCCCAACAAGGCCAGTAGACTGGATCTGCACAGCCCTCCTGAACCCCTTGTTACGTCTACTACCGGAAAGAATCCAAGATACAACAGATTTCCTCAACAAAAGTGCAGAAATTAGAGGCCCCGTCCTGAGAGGGGCCCGCCTTTTCTCCATGGATGTATTCATTACCTTTTTGATGTATGGTTCTTGCTGGATTGTCGAGAATACACAGTAGATCACTTCAGCAATTTATTGAGTAAGGTAACAGTGTGTAGTTATCGACTGCCGAGGTCCTACCTACTCTGGGCTTGTGAGAATACTGACCTTGCCTCCAGAGCGGACACTTCCAGCTCTGTAGGGAAGGACGTCAGAGACCTACTCGATTGTGATTGGCTGTATCCCAACCGTCATACAATTTGAGTACTAACAGATGTGGTATCGATCTACCCGAGCATACCACAGAGAAGCTGCAAAGGTAGTAGCATCATTTTTACAGATAACAGAGCTAAAATCAGACAGGAACTTCGAGACGTCGAGGCATCTGTTGGATCTGGACGTGAGACAGGCTGATGGCACGGACGAAAACTCATCATGGGTATTGAAAGTGTGCAGAAGCACTGTCACTCTCCATAGTGTATAGAAGGTCACTGGAGACGAAAGACCTACCAGAAATATGGAAGACGGCTAATGTAGTCCCAATATACAAAAAGGGTGACAGACAAGAGGCACTGAACTACAGGCCAGTGTCCTTAACTTGTATACCATTCAAGGTGATAGAGAAGATCGTGAGAAAACACCTAGTAACACATCTGGAGAGAAAGGACTTCGTGACAACCTATCAACATGTGTTCAGGGAAGGTAAATCTTGCCTTACAGGATTAAGAGAATTCTTCGGTCAGGTGACAAAGATTAAGCAAGACAGAGAAGGCTGGGTGGACTGCATTTTCTTGGTATGTAGGAAAGCGTTTGACACAGTAACCCATAAGAGGCTGATGCATAAGCTGGAGAAACAGGCAGGAGTAACTGGTAAGGTGCTCCAGGAGACAAAGGAGTACCTAAGCAATAAAAAGCAGAGTTACAGAGAGGGGGTGAGACCTCAGATTGGCGTGCAGTCACCAGTGGAATCCCACAGGGCTCTGTACTAGGACCTATCCTGTTTCTGATATACGTAAATTATCTCACAGGGGGTATAGACTCATTCGTCTCAATGTTTGCTGACGACAAAATCATGAAAAGGATTAAGGCAGATGAGGACAGCTTGAGGCTTCAAGAAGACCTGGACAAGCTGCAGAATGATCGAACAAATAGTTGTTAGAGTTTAACCCAAGCAAAGGTAATGAAGATAGTTGTAGGGAGCAGGAGGCCAGATACAAGGTATCATTTGAGAGATGAAATTCTTCAGGGGAAAAACAGGATGGGGGAGACAGACAGACAGACACAGACAGAGACACAGACAGACAGACAGACACAGAGACAGACAGAGACAGAGACAGACAGAGACACAGACAGACAGAGACACAGACAGACAGAGACACAGACAGACAGAGACACAGAGACAGACAGACACAGAGACAGACAGACACAGAGACAGACAGACACAGAGACAGACAGACACAGAGACAGACAGACACAGAGACAGACAGGCACAGAGACAGACAGGCACAGAGACAGACAGACACCGAGACAGACAGACACAGAGACAGACAGACACAGAGACAGACAGACACAGAGACAGACAGACACAGAGACAGACAGACACAGAGACAGACAGACACAGAGACAGACAGACACTGAGACCGACAGACACAGAGACAGACACAGACACAGAGACAGACACAGACACAGAGACAGACACAGAGACAGACACAGACACAGACACAGACACAGAGACAGACACAGACACAGACACAGAGACAGACACAGAGACAGACACAGAGACAGACAGACACAGACAGACAGACACAGAGACAGACAGACACAGAGACAGACACAGACAGACACAGACACAGACAGACAGACAGACACAGACACAGACACAGACAGACAGACACAGACACAGACACAGACACAGACAGACAGACACAGACACAGACACAGACATACACACAGACAGACAGACACAGACAGACAGACACAGAGACAGCCAGACACATATACAGACAGAGACAGCCAGACACATATACAGACAGAGACAGCCAGACACATATACAGACAGAGACAGCCAGACAGACAGACACAGACAGAGACAGACACAGACAGAGACAGACAGACACAGACAGAGACAGACAGACACAGACAGAGACAGACAGACACAGACAGAGACAGACAGACACAGACAGAGACAGACACAGACAGAGACAGACAGACACAGAGACAGACACAGAGACAGACACAGAGACAGACACAGAGACAGACACAGAGACAGACACAGAGACAGACAGACAGACAGACAGACAGACAGACAGACAGACAGGTCTCGTAGGGGGCCTCGTAGCCTGGTGGATAGCGCGCAGGATTCGTAATTCTGTAGCGCGGGTTCGATTCCCGCACGAGGCAGAAACAAATGGGCAAAGTTTCTTTCACCTTGAATGACCCTGTTACCTAGCAGTAAATAGGTACCTGGTAGTTAGTCAGCTGTCACGGGCTGCTTCCTGGGGTGTGTGTGTGTGTGTGTGGTGTGGGAGAGAAAAAAAAAAAAAAAAAAAAAAAAGTAGTTAGTAAACAGTTGATTGACAGTTGAGAGGCGGGCCGAAAGAGCAAAGCTCAACCCCCGTAAAAACACAACTAGTAAACACAGGAGACAGCCAGACAGAGACAGACAGAGAGACAGACAGCCAGAGAGAGAGACAGAGACAGAAACAGACAGACAGACAGACACAGAGACACAGACACAGATACAGAGACAGCCAGACACAGATACAGACAGACAGACAGACAGACAGACACACACAGACACACACAGACACAGACAGACACAGACAGACACAGACAGACACAGACAGACACAGACAGACACAGACAGACACAGACACAGACACAGACAGACAGAGACAAAGAGAGACAGACACAGACACACACACAGACAGACACAGAGTCAGACAGACACAGAGACAGACACACAGACAGACAAAGAGAGACAGACACAGACAGACACACAGACAGACAAAGAGAGACAGACACAGACATACACACAGACAGACAGACAGAGACAGACAGACAGACAGACACAGAGACAGACAGACACAGATACAGACAGAGACAGCCAGACACATATACAGACAGAGACAGCCAGACAGACAGACAGAGACACAGACAGAGACAGACAGACAGACAGACACAGAGACAGACAGACACAGAGACAGACAGACACAGAGACAGACAGACACAGAGACAGACAGACACAGAGACAGACAGACACAGAGACAGACAGACACAGAGACAGACAGACACAGAGACAGACAGACACAGAGACAGACAGACACAGAGACAGACAGACACAGAGACAGACAGACACAGAGACAGACAGACACAGAGACAGACAGACACAGAGACAGACAGACACAGAGACAGACAGACACAGACAGACAGAGACAGATAGACAGCCAGACACAGAGACAGACAGACAGACAGACAGGAGACAGCCAGACAGACAAAGACAGACAGCCAGACAGAGACAGAGAGAGAGAGAGAGAGACAGAAACAGACAGACAGACAGACACAGAGACAGAGAGACACAGACACAGACAGACACAGACACAGACAGACACAGACAGACACAGACAGACAGACAGACACAGACAGACACAGACAGACAGACAGACACAGACAGACACAGACAGACACAGAGACACAGACAGACACAGAGACACAGACAGACACAGAGACACAGACAGACACAGAGACACAGACACAGACACAGACACACAGAGACAGACAGACAAACACAGACAGAGACAGCCAGACAGAGACAGACAGACAGATACAGACAGAGACAGACAGACAGAAAGACAGACAGAGACAGAGACAGACAGCCGGACAGACACAGAGTCAGTCAGACAGACAGACAGACAGAGTCAGACAGACAGAGACAGACAAACACAGAGACAGAGACAGACAGACACAGAGAGACAGACAGACGGACAGACACAGACAGACACAGACAGACAGACAGACACAGACAGACACAGACAGACAGACAGACACAGACAGACACAGACAGACACAGAGACACAGACAGACACAGAGACACAGACAGACACAGAGACACAGACAGACACAGAGACACAGACACAGACACAGACAGACACAGACACAGACACAGACAGACACACAGAGACAGACAGACAAACACAGACAGCCAGACAGAGACAGACAGACAGATACAGACAGAGACAGAAAGACAGACAGAGACAGAGACAGACAGCCGGACAGACACAGAGTCAGTCAGACAGACAGACAGACAGAGTCAGACAGACAGAGACAGACAAACACAGAGACAGAGACAGACAGACACAGAGAGACAGACAGACGGACAGACACAGACAGACACAGACAGACACAGACACAGACAGACACAGACACAGACAGACACAGACACAGACAGACACAGACACAGACAGACACAGACACAGACAGACACAGAGACAGACAGACACAGAGACAGACACAGACAGAGACAGCCAGAGCCAGACACAGAGACAGACAGACAGACAGCCAGCCAGACACAGACAGCCAGACACAGAGACAGCCAGACAGACACAGACAGACAGACACAGACAGACAGACAGCCACAGAGACAGACACAGAGACAGACACAGAGACAGACACAGAGACAGACACAGAGACAGACACAGAGACAGACACAGAGACAGACACAGAGACAGACACAGACACAGAGACAGAGACAGACAGACAGACACATACACAGACAGAGACAGCCAGACACAGATACAGACAGAGACAGCCAGACACAGATACAGACAGAGACAGCCAGACACAGACAAAGAGACAGACAGACAGACACAGACACAGACAGACACAGACAGACAGAGACAGACACACAGACAGACACACAGTCAGACAGACACAGAGACAGACAGACACAGAGACAGACAGACACAGAGAAAGACACAGACACACAGACAGACACAGACAGACACAGACACACAGACAGACACACAGACAGACAGACACAGAGTCAGACAGACAGACAGAGACAGACAGACAGACAGACAGATACAGACAGAGACAGCCAGACACATACAGACAGAGACAGCCAGACAGACAGACACTGAGACAGAGAGACACAGACAGACACAGACAGACAGACACAGACAGACACAGACAGACACAGACAGACACAGACAGACACAGACAGACGGACAGACACAGAGTCAGACAAACAGAGTCAGACAGAGTCAGACAGACAGACAGACACACACACAGACAGACAGACAAACACAGAGACAGACAGACAGACACAGAGACAGACAGAGTCAGACAGGCAGACAGACACAGAGACAGACAGACAGAGACAGGCAGACAGACACAGACAGCCAGACAGTCACAGAGTCAGACAGGAGACAGACAGACAGGAGACAGACAGACAGGAGCCAGACAGACAGGAGACAGAGACAGGAGACAGACAGACACAGACAGAGACAGGAGACAGACAGACACAGACAGAGACAGGAGACAGACAGACACAGACAGAGACAGACAGACAGACACAGACAGACAGACACAGACAGACAGACACAGACACAGACAGACAGACACAGACAGACAGACACAGACAGACAGACACAGACAGACACAGACACACAGACACAGACAGACAGACACAGACAGACAGACACAGACAGACAGACACAGACAGACACAGACAGACAGACACAGACACAGACAGACAGACACAGACAGACAGAGACAGACAGACACAGACAGACAGACACAGACAGACAGACATAGACAGAGACACAGACAGACAGACAGAGACAGACAGACAGACAGAGACAGACAGATACAGAGTCAGACAGTCAGTCACAGAGACAGACAGACAGACACAGAGACAGACAGACAGACACAGAGACAGACAGACAGACAGACACAGAGACAGACAGACACAGAGACAGACAGACAGACACAGAGACAGACAGACAGACACAGAAGAGGACTGTTTGAGGCTTCAAGAAGACCTAGACAAGCTGAAGGAATGGTCGAACAAATGGTTGTTAGAGTTTAACCCAACCAAATGTAATATAATGAAGATAGGTGTAGGGAGCAGGAGGCCAGATACAAGGTATCATCTGGGAGAGGAAATTCTTCAGGAGTCAGAGAAGGAAAAAGACTTGGGGGTTGATATCACGCCAGACCTGTCTCCTGCAGCACATATCAAGCGGATAACATCAGCGGCATATGCCAGGCTGGCCAACATACGAACGGCATTCAGAAACTTGTGTAAAGAATCATTCAGAACTTTGTATACCACATATGTCAGGCCAATCCTGGAGTATGCAGCCCCAGCATGGAGTCCATATCTAGTCAAGGATAAGACTAAACTGGAAAAGGTTCAAAGGTTTGCCACCAGACTAGTACCCGAGCTGAGAGGTATGAGCTACGAGGAGAGACTACGGGAATTAAACCTCACTTCGCTGGAAGACAGAAGAGTTAGGGGGGACATGATCACCACATTCAAGATTCTGAAGGGGATTGATAGGGTAGATAAAGACAGTCTATTTAACACAAGGGGCACACATACTAGGGGACACAGGTGGAAACTGAGTGCCCAAATGAGCCACAGAGATATTAGAAAGAACTTTTTTAGTATCAGAGTGGTTGACAAATGGAATGCATTAGGAAGTGATGTGGTGGAGGCTGACTCCATACACAGTTTCAAGTGTAGATATGACAGAGCCCGATAGGCTCAGGAATCTGTACACCTGTATATTGACGGTTGAGAGGCGGGACCAAAGAGCCAGAGCTCAACCCCCGCAAACACAACTAGGTGAGTACAACTAGGTGAGTACAGACACAGAGACCGACAGACACAGAGACGAAGACCGACAGACACAGAGACGGAGACCGACAGACACAGAGACGGAGACCGACAGACACAGAGACGGAGACCGACAGACACAGAGACGGAGACCGACAGACACAGAGACGGAGACCGACAGACACAGAGACGGAGACCGACAGACACAGAGACGGAGACCGACAGAGACGGAGACCGACAGACACAGAGACGGAGACCGACAGACACAGAGACGGAGACCGACAGACACAGAGACGGAGACCGACAGACACAGAGACGGAGACCGACAGACACAGAGACGGAGACCGACAGACACAGAGACGGAGACAGACAGACACAGAGACGGAGACAGACAGACACAGAGACGGAGACAGACAGACACAGAGACGGAGACAGACAGACACAGAGACGGAGACAGACAGACACAGAGACGGAGACAGACAGACACAGAGACGGAGACAGACAGACACAGAGACGGAGACAGACAGACACAGAGACGGAGACAGACAGACACAGAGACGGAGACAGACAGACACAGAGACGGAGACAGACAGACACAGAGACGGAGACAGACAGACACAGAGACGGAGACAGACAGACACAGAGGCGGAGACAGACAGACACAGAGGCGGAGACAGACACAGAGACGGAGACAGACTGACACAGAGACGGAGACAGACTGACACAGAGACGGAGACAGACTGACACAGAGACGGAGACAGACTGACACAGAGACGGAGACAGACTGACACAGAGACGGAGACAGACAGACAGACACAGAGACAGACAGACAGACACAGACAGACAGAGACAGACAGACAGACACAGAGAGACAGACAGACACAGAGAGACAGACAGACACAGAGACAGACAGACACAGAGACAGACAGACACACACACACACACACACACACACACAGACACACACACACACACAGACACACACACACACACAGACACACACACACACAGACACACACACACAGACACACACACACAGACAGACACACAGACAGACACAGACACACAGACAGAGACACAGATAGACAGAGAGGGGGGGGGTGACCACAGCTGTGGACAGGGTACAACAGAATAATAAGAGAAAGGGGATCCAGGAGGTCATTCCAAATAAGGAGAGAGTGGGGACTCATGGCGGCTCGAGTGGGTGTGCGCACGTGACAATGAGGTCAGTTTTAGAGCCGCCACCCCTTAAACGTGTGACGTTGAACCCCTCTCCAAGTGCCAGAAGCTCCCAGGGTGATCTCCTGGTCAAAAGAAGCACTTTCCGGGTTTTGGGTCGATTATCCGGAAGGAAGGATGGATAACCGACCAATCAACATCATAATACCAAGTACACTGAGGCGGCCACATTATGCATGAAGTGTTCTCGTTAGGACAAGGCATCTATAAAAGAAGTATAGATGCAACTCCGAAGAAGTCAAGATAGTGCAGCAGGACCAAGGAGGAACAACGGAAAGCTAACGACAACTATGACTAACGTTTGGGTGAAAGGAACGGCAACAATTAAGGCGACCCTTGAAGCAGTAGGCAATGCAGCTCCCCAAAATAAAAATAACTTGGAGATTAGGTTCAGGACAATAGTGAACTGGGGTTGGTACTCGAATCTTTGAATATTTCAGAAAGCTAGACGAGAGGATTGAAGTATTAGAAATGTTAGCTATTGAGGGTAAACGGGGTGAAGATGGTGGTGAAACAGGACGTGAAATGGATAGTGAAACGGGCGTAGAAGAAAGTAAGGAAAAGCATGAAGTATCGATGATGTTATATAGTCAGAAAAATGTGCTTTCTAGTAGTGTTGGCAAGCAGTGTTCAGCCTTCTGTAGTGAAAATGGTGAAACAAAAGTTGAAGTAAAACGGCACACAGACATAAAAGAAATAGATATGAATAATATCACCTTTGATGTTAGTAGTAGTAGTTGTGCAAGTGAAGAGAAAGCAAAAATATTAGTGTTGGGAGAAAGTGTCTAAGCTGCTCTTGTATCTTATGTAATGTGACGGACAGGGCAAAGGTAGTTTTATTAATATTTATCATGGAAGAAAGTGAAAGGAAATCTTGGAACGTTAATGGGTTAAAATGTAGAGCGGTGGATGTACACTATTATACTCATAATATTGCCATAGTAGCACTCCAGGAAACTGGAGATAGGGATGGTAGAATCCCTATCACAAAAACGGCTATAAAGGTTTTCACTTGCATGCTGATGGAGACATTAGGGGAAGTCTCCTGTGTCAAAAGTACCATACTTGCTGTGATAACCGAGATACCAGAGATATATAAACGTACTGAAAGTATTAGTTTTCAGATTCAATTACAAAACCGATAATTATATATCTTCAATCTATACATCTCTGATAACTCCTTTGATTTAAGATACTCCCCAGATTATTTCTTTTTTGAAGATACGCTTGTGATAAGGAATTTTAATGCCAAACCTCGAGCTTTAGGATCAAGGGGGTAAAGCAAATAGTAAAGGTTGCAGATGGTACCAGTTTTTGCAGAAACAGATGCTCAACTGGTGAGTGAGCCCTCTCCTACTTATCTGCAGGGAGTGAGTTTAAATTATGCTCGTTTGATAAATGCTGGGAGGGGGGGGGGCATTGAGGGGATTTGTCTTGCTGTAGATGAGATGCTAAGTGTTCATTTTGCATTACGAATAAAACAAACTAGAAAAGAATTCCAGCCTTCAGAGGAAAAGGTTAGGGTTCAGTGGGAGAGAATTAAGCGGTCTTGTTGGTCATATCATACCAAGACTAAATTAATACCTTTAAGCCAGTTTCGGCAGAAGTATTTCATGAAGATCTAATTAAGAAGGTGGATATATTTAATGCGACATTGAACAGAAGGAGATCACGTATAAAAAAAGCATCCCCCAGAAAAGAAAATTACACACAGGACAAGATGCTAAGGGGTGGACATTAACAATGAGGAGAGCTCACATGGATTGAAATAGGAATGGCAGGACTGAGAAAGGGAAGAATGCTCTACTGAGAGTTGTTAAGCTGTGTTGGGAGAGGAGAGAGGAAATTAGGAGCAAGAATTTGGCAGGAGTTTGCAGAGAGAGTTTAGGAGTACCAGAAACTTGAAGGAAATCTGGCAAGATGTAAATAAAGGGGTAAAAAGCATAATTTTGTTGCACTTCCTGACCCGCAAGGAATTGTGAACGGTCTCAGATAAATGGGTGAAAGCTGCCAAATTTTGTTTATTGCCCACTATAACGAGAGAGTCATTACATTCTTAGAAAGATCTTTATATTTACAGAAGATAACTGTGTTGAATGTCACTTGCACAGTTATTTCCAGAGGTGAGCTAATAATGGCGATTAAAGTTGGGAAATCTTCCGCCCCTGGAGAGGATGGAGTAATCTATGAAATACCTAATGAACTTGCCATTATAGAGAAAAGCCCGCTGTTAGGTCTCTTTAATGTTGGTTATAAGGAGGGCAGTATTCCTAGTAAATAGAAAAAGCTATGATCATCCTTACCCATAAAGCCAATGGAGAGTACAGACCCGTGTCCTT
Organism: Procambarus clarkii; assembly: GCF_040958095.1. Lineage (NCBI taxonomy): Eukaryota > Metazoa > Arthropoda > Malacostraca > Decapoda > Cambaridae > Procambarus > Procambarus clarkii. Next base: position 22,369,045 of record NC_091161.1, on the reverse strand, counting down.
AACCTCGTGTTTTTGTAAAATGGAGAATAATTTTAAATAGACATATATGATAGGTGGTCAGCTGTCTAGTAATTTGTTCGGGTTCCTCAGTCAAACGTACTTCTGACTTATTACATGTCTCGCTAATGATAATGATTACTATAGATTTTTATTGATTTACAAGGAGCCACTGATAAAGCCAACAAAGGAGTTATCTTACATGAACTAGCTGGTCTTGGTGTTAAAGGGAGATTGTTGCGCTGGATTATCATCACGAAAGAAAGACAAGTGTGTTATAAACGTTTTGTCAGGTGAAAGATCTTTTGAACTGGGCACACCTCAGGGATGATTATTGACTCCCACCCAGTTTAATATACTAATGAAAAGGATAGCATCTGAGAGACTCAAATTGATAACACCGATCATATATGGCGATGATATTTTGTGTCAGAGCAAAGATTTTTCAAAGGTTCAAGCGGTGTTGGATAATTTCTGAAATCTGTCACCATATGGGACTGGTGGTTAATGAAGACAAAGTTTAAATATAGAAATCGGAGGCCTATTATATTGAAAATAAATGATGAAAATATAGAATGTGTTATGTATAAATATTTAAGCAAATTTGTTGGATATAATCCTGGAGAATTTGGAAACCGAGATGAACAGACTGTTGGGTCAATGTCAGAAGAGATTACAACCTCCGAAGGCCTTGGCATGCTGTAGAAAGAGTGGGAGTAATTGATTGATGAAGATTAAGCCACCCAAAAGGTGGCACGGGCATGAATAGCCCGTAAGTGGTGGCCCTTTTGAGCCATTACCAGTATCAAGAGCTGATACTGGAGATCTGTGGAGGTGCGAATGCACCCTGCATGACGGGAGATGTCTCCTTTGTGAATGTGTTAAGATGAAGATGAAGCCACCCAAGAGGTGGCACGGGCATGAATAGCCCGTAAGTGGTGGCCCTTTTCAGCCATTACCAGTATCAAGAGCTGATACTGGAGATCTGTGGAGGTGCGACTGCACCCTGCGTGACGGGAGATGTCTCCCGGACCAAGTGGTGACCAAATGGTGAGTGGGAGTAACTGCGCTACGAATGATATACTTCAGTACTGTAAGTTCCCTTATTGACTATGCTGCACCTGTCATTTCTTGTTGTGGTAAAGGTAGACTGGGCAAGTTGGAGAAGGTACAAAATGACGCCATGAGAATAATGTTAGGATGCCCAAGAAATGCTATGATTTAAATAATGAGATTGGAATTGAATCTGAAGAGTATTTGGGATAGAATTTCAGAGATAAATGTAGCCTCTGCCATTAGATAAACGAGAGATGGGGGAGCTAATGAATTAGTCCTCAGTTCAAAAGGTGGGAAGTAATAAATGTATGCTGAAGTATATTAAGAACATGTACGAATACCTTATGTTCTAATGTTATAACGTATGATGTTATTCCAGAATGTATTGTTTTGTCTAATACAATTCTCACCACCATTGGGAGCCGGTCGGCAGAGCGGACAGTACACTGGACTTGTGATCCTGAGGTCCCGGGTTCGATCCCGGGCGTCGGGGAGAAACAATGGGCAGAGTTTCTTTAACCGTATGCCCCTGTTACCTAGCAGTAAAATAGGTACCTGTGTGCTAGTCAGCTGTCACGGACTGCTTCCTGGGGGTGGAGGCCTGGTCGAGGACCGGGCCGCGGGGACACTAAAAAGCTCCGAAATCAAGATAACCTCAAGATAACCATGGGAGGATTGTAACATGTAATAATTATTCCGCTGCTAAAGAAAACATATATATGAGAAAGGAGAGCTGAGGGCAACATAGGATTATATAATTATAACATTTCCTACAGTAAACACACTATATGTATATTGTGATGAGTCAGTAGATAGAGATGGAAAGGCAAGATGGTGTCTATATTAGGGACTACACTTCCATCGGCACTGTAGGTACTTTTATTGGACGCCGCTTAACTGACTCTTCAACGAAGTCTGAACTCAAAGTTGTATTAGCAGGATTACAGTAGTAGTCAAATGTGGTAAAAAATGCTTGTTTCTTTATAGACAGTAGAGGAGCGTTGGAGTCTTTAATAGACAACCAGAATACCAGAATATTGTGATGGAGTGTACAGAGAATGTTAAGACATTATAATAAAATGGGTATCAATTAAGATTCATGTGTATCCCTTCACATGTGGGAATATTGTTGAATGAGGCAGTTGAGAGAGTGGAGAGAGCCTCAGAAAAAACTTGTCTATGTTACGTGTCAGAAAAACAAATACTAGAATCAAGACGATATAAGAGGAAATAAAATTTAAGAGAATGGCATTGGTGGACAGGAGTAACATGCTTAAGAATTATGCAATAATAAATACACATTCCTCCTTATGATACAAAAAAGACTACTTGGAAGGATTCAATTTACTTGCGATTAAGAGTAGGATACAAATATTTCTGGCAATACGGTGTTGATGACAGTGAAATAGACGAGACGTGTAAATTATGTAGATTTCCGCACTCCCACACTTTAGATCACTATGCATTAGTGTTTCAACCTATTGACACCTAGAGAAATAAGGAAATAATTAGTATACCACATCAAATTGTTTGGATGTGTGATAATGGTATGATAGATGGAATACTTAAGAGCTACAAGCATTTTACCCCCAATAGAGTAACAATTATATGCTGTGTTTATTATATTAACCTTCATTGTTATGAGAAGATTGTACTGTGATTTATGGATTTGCACTAACTATTTGTGGGCCCCTTGAGGGGACAAAGTAGAGGGGTAGAAATAGCTTAAGCTACTCTATCCCTTTGAAATGTATTTTATTGTCTCAAACGTACTTGAACATGAACCTTTACCACCGACTTCCCACTTTCTGTAAACGGTCTGCGGACCAGCTGGCAAGCCACTCTCACTCTTTCATAAAGACAACGGATGTGCCACCCGTGAAGGTTATCTTGAGATGATCTCGGGGCTTAGCATCCCCGCGGCCCGGTCTTCGACCAGGCCTTTTTGTTACACATCCCCAAAAAGCAGCCTGTAGCAGCTGTCAAACTCCCAGGTACCTATTTACTGCTAGAAGAACGTGCCTCAGGGTGAAAAAACTGCCCATTTGTTTCTGCCTCCACCGTGGATGGAACCTGGAACCGAAGGACTACGGATACCGAGCGCTGTCCACTCAGCTCTCAGGCCCAATTAGTACAGTAACATTGGTATAACGCTGGAGTGTATCATATAAATCTTTCCGATATCGAGGTGTATTGCAGTGTACAGGGGAGAGATCAGCACAACAAGAGGCCTACACGATCTAGCGATGGTGATCTAGATCTGGTGGTAGCGATCCAGACGATCCTATTGATAGATATGTCAATATCCTATTGACATATCTCTCAGGCAGCTATCCAAACTCTCTTCTCCTTTCACCAATCAGCCCGGCAGATGTTGTGTCCATCATACATTCTCTAAAAACCAAGGCAGGGAACACCAGTGAAATTCCGTCCATTGTGTACAAGAGAGCCTCCCATGCCCTTGCCCCACCCATAGCACTACTGTTCAACAAATCTATAGAGTATCACACCTTCCCTGATATCCTCAAAAAAGCAAGAGTAACGCCAGTCCATAAAGGAGGCAATCCGGCGGACATAAACAATTATAGACCAATATCAAATCTACCCATTCTATCAAAAATATTTGAAAAAATTATTTACAAACAGCTCTATTCCTACCTCGTAAAATTCGACATACTCAGCCCCTGCCAGTTTGGCTTCCGGTCCCAAAAGAGCACCAATGATGCAATCATTAGTCTCCTTGTCATTATCTACTCAGCCCTTGACAAAAATGAGTTTCCGATTGGACTCTTCATTGACCTAAGAAAAGCCTTTGATACTGTTAATCACAACTACCTCTTACTTAAACTCCAGCATTATGGAATCCGAGGCCTTGCCCTTGACAACATCCGATCATATCTTAGTGACAGACACCAATATGTAACCATCAATGATACAACTTCTTCCACTCTACAGCTCTCACAACCAACCAGATTCCCAGTCTTACCAAACAGTGGCTCCTCCTACCAGTCAACCCAGCCTTCACAATGGGGAACCCAAGGCCAAACTAGCACCCTGACCACCTCTTGAATCATGTGCCGGCATTTTCCCTGTTCTTGTACGATTAGCGGAGAGGCATCCCGGACCCGACAACCACTGATTCGTCAGGGAACTGAATGTGCTGTACGTAGACAATGGCCTGGACCCTATCACAGCCCCTGACGCAAGTCTCACTACCTCCACTACCACACCGGGAACTTTCACAAGGTCGACTGCTATGTCGATCTCAACTCAGACGTCAGCTCCACTAAAGACCCAGGCTGCACAAACAGCAGCATCCTCCAATCCAGCCCCAAAAGCTTCCACCATCACTGTCTCAGCAGATGCACTCGTAGACGTGGTCTCTCCGACCACAACCACCACCACCGACGTGACCGAACCAGCTTCTACCATAACTCATCGACTCTACAGCCAACCTCATGCTGAGAGACCAAAACCACCAACAACGAACTACGTCACGATCTCCTCAGACTAGAAAATTTCAGTAAGAGCTCCATTGTCACGACACTTCCCCGACTCCATACAAGATCTCCTCATTGAGGGCACTTCACCAAACTCAAATGACAACACAGCTATGTCAACTAGCTGCAAGACTAAGAAAATTGAAGACCTCGAGGCCTGTATTAACTTACCAGCACTATAATTGTTATAGCTTGCCCTCTGTGACCACCCCCCTTACCCCCCCCCAAAAAAAAAAAAATCCATCCATTTACAGATCTCCAGTATCAGCTATTGGTAATGTCTCCAAAAGGACCTCCACTTACGGGTGTAAGTGGAGGTCCTCACGCCATCCTCACGCCACCACCACGGTACTTGGCAGACAGGACCGTGTTCGCCAGGAATAACCAGTACATGAATCATCGACCAGAGCGACGACGACGACATCCTCGCCAGCATCAACGAATAGAACCCGACGCTGACTGATTAGAAAAGCTGTTGAGGAATGGGACTCACTAGTGAGCATTCTGCATCTACGTCCGCCTCCAAGATAATGTTAATGAAACAAGATTAAAACCAGTACACTAAAACAGAAGCGATAAATAAACAAGGAAAAAGGAGGAATCCCCTCCTATATTTTAAACTGAGACCCAAATATTACAAACAAGGTTATCGCAAATAACCGAACTCAATTACGGGCTCACCATAGCCCATGCTACATGGACACTTCGTTCTGAGTAGCTAAATCTGAAAACAACAACAACAGCTTCATCCCAATCGACTTGAGAATGGTCCAGGACGGACCGAAACGTCGTCGTCCCTTCACCTTCTAGTGTGTGGTCTGGTCAACACCCATATGACCATTTTTCACCTTTGGACATTTCCCTGCGGTCGCTTGTCCCTCGATCGTACGATCGAGGGACAAGCGACCGCAGGGAACGGATGGAAAACAAGACACGCTCGTCCTGGAAGTCAGGACATTCAACAAGGATATGCACAACCTCAAGAGGGACAATGCAATTTGGACAATAAGGAGCAGGGCGGCGCTCCAAGTGACCATGTGTTAAGCAAGTATGTCCAATATGCAACCTCGCCAGAGCCGTTTCCCATCGCCGGCTATAGTGGTAGGACGACGGCCACAGAACTCTTAAGAGCACGCAGTTTTTTTCCATTAACAGAAGACTAACAAGCCTGCCAACGGGTATGGATGAAGGAGTGGATAACTGGGTAAAAATCTGAATAAGGAATACCTTTACGAAAGATGGGACAAGAGCGGACAGCTTCCCTGGCGGCAGTTTCCACACGCTCATTTAAAGAGACACCAATATGGCTGGGAACCCAACAAAACTCGACCGACAAATTTACTGTGAACAAGAAATAGCCAATGTTGGATTTTGACAACCACTGGATGAACCGGATTAACCCTTAAGTTGCGCAACACATCATATGATAGGTTGAGTGACTTGCTATAAATTGTGTATCCCATCATATGATGTATTGGAGTACTACGCAAGATTTAAACGGCCTGCGGATACACGGGGTTCACCTCGCCTTCATCAGGGCTCTTGTAAACAGACGCCATTTATTTTTTTAAATCGTGGGCCAAATTCCCGGGTGTGAGGGCCTCAGTATTGAGTGAGCCACCAAGCCTGACGCATGCAGCATGAGCTCACAGCACTGCTGTTCAGCTTGTGACCAAAGCATCGCCTAAAAGTGCCATAATATACATGTTCATGCTATTATTTAGCTTTGATATTATTACAGAAGACCCCTGACTGTAAAAATTACCAGGATTCTGATATTAGCAGGATTGTTGTGATAATTAGCGCTATAGTGGGAGGAGTAATCTTGGTGGGGAGGGAGGTAGCATTGTCTGCTGACTGTGTGACCACGATTTACTGTCTGGACTCACTAGACTCACGATTTTTTATTATTTTTCCCATGAACAGAGAACACAAATTAACAGATTAAGAAGAAAAAATAATGTTTTAATTTTTTTTTGGTATGCACCTGTGGGTGACAAATGCTAATTAGCCCTGAGCAACACAAGGGTTAAAGGACCCGAGAGCCATGAGGGCACTTCGAGAGTCAACAACAACTACAAAGGAAGATTGACAACGAGAAAGCAGGAAACGAAGAGCAGAGAGAATAGCATAAACTTCCGCTGTGAAGATGCTAAGTCTCAGGAGGTAAGCGACACACAAGTGCTGCCAGGAAAAATAACAGTAGCCTACACCTTCTGCACACTTTTATATCCATAAAACATCACTTTTCTAAGAATATAGATACAATATTCACCAAAGATCCAAGCAGGTCAGGTGTAGGTCATTAGGCATATACCCAAAATCAACTCTTTTCATATCAACGAAGTTTCAATATTCGACAAAGGCCATTGCAGGTTAGGAACATGCCTGTTAGGTTTATGACCCAAATTATTACTTTCCACAATATGACGAATTACAGGCTAGGTCTCGGGTGGTTTGTGATAATGTGAGAAAAATATATCTAGTAAGAACACACGTCTAAGAATATATTAGTAAAATCTGCTCTAATCCTGAGTAGAATGGAAGTTTGTGGTAGACATTAACAGCTCTGACAGCTAACTTTTGCTCTGGACGAGTTGTACATAGGTACACTTAGTAAAATATGGCTTTTGGGTTGATAATTAGGATAATTTAGTGGAATTGACAAATTGGGATGATTTGGATGAATTTAGCTTATGTGTTAGGATAGGATAGGTCTGGTTTGGTATGGACTAACTGTGCTATGATACGAAACATTTGGATGCATTGTGGAAATTGTCTTAAAATAAGTTAAATTGAGGTGGAACAGCATAAATTTCGTCAACTTTAATCAACTCTAGCTTTGGATGTGCAAGGTTAGGTAAGGTTGTGTAGGGTAGGATATATATATTAGAGGTGCAGAAGTAGCTTGCAAAACAGAATAAATTGCCCAATTTGGGACCGGGTTAGAGCTAGCTCTTGTGTTGGAAGGACGGAGGTAACATGGGCTTCTGTGAGGATATGGGATACTTATATTTAGTTAGTTCAGCTTTTGCTAGGTTGAATTTGGTCAAATTTGTGTAGTATTAGTAGAATTTTTGCTAGATTTAGATAAATTTATGTTCTAATAGGAGGCATTAGATAAGATATATAATTATGTAAATCAGCCCGGCAGATGTTGTGTCCATCTCTAAAAACCAAGGCAGGGAACACCAGTGAAATTCCGTCCATTGTGTACAAGAGAGCCTCCCATGCCCTTGCCCCACCCATAGCACTACTGTTCAACAAATCTATAGTGTGTCACACCTTCCCTGATATCCTCAAAAAAAACAAGAGTAACGCCAGTCCATAAAGGAGGCAATCCGGCGGACATAAACAATTATAGACCAATATCAAATCTACCCATTCTATCAAAAATATTTGAAAAAATTATTTACAAACAGCTCTATTCCTACCTCGTAAAATTCGACATACTCAGCCCCTGCCAGTTTGGCTTCCGGTCCCAAAAGAGCACCAACGATGCAATCATTAGTCTCCTTGACGTTATCCACTCAGCCCTTGACAAAAATGAGTTTCCGATTGGACTCTTCATTGACCTAAGAAAAGCCTTTGATACTGTTAATCACAACTACCTCTTACTTAAACTCCAGCATTATAGAATCCGAGGCCTTGCCCTTGACTACATCCGATCCTATCTTAGTGACAGACACCAATATGTAACCATCAATGATACAACTTCTTCCACTCTACCAATTACCGTTGGAGTGCCACAGGGCAGCATCTTAGGACCTCTACCCCTATCTTAATTATGGTATCTGTGCATGGGGGTCTACCACTGCAAACCACCTTAAGCCCATCATCACACAGCAAAAATCTGCTATCAGAATAATAACTAATTCTGCTTTCAGACAACACTCAGCTCCCTTGTTTAAATCCCTAAACTTGCTAAATATTAACTCCCTCCACACCTTCTCTTGTGTCAACTACATTTACAAAACCCTGTTCTTAAATGCAAACCATGCTCTGAAACTCTCCCTGGACAGATGTAATAGGACCCATTATCACCACACCAGAAATAAATATCTCTTTGATATCCCCAGGGTCAAACTTAATCTGTGTAAACACTCTATGCAAATTAAGGGACCTAGTCTATGGAACTCACTCCCTAGTGAATTGAAAAACTGTAAAACTTTTGCCTTATTTAAAAGCAAAACCAAAAAGTACCTAACTTCATCTTGGTTTCCTACACTGAGCTTTAAATTTGCTCTGTACCTAGTGTTACCCAATCTCCTAATTTTTATGTAATATCAAACAACCTTATCATTGTGTTCATTGCTGTCTTCTTTTATGTGCTAGCCATATGCTGTATTGTGACTACCAATTTTTGTCAACTACCATTCAAGCTGTCATTGCAATCAATCCTATATTGTTTCTGCTGTATTGTGCCTACCAATTTTTTTGTCAACTACCATTCAAACTGTCATTGCAATCAATCTTAGCTACTTATGTGCTTTAATATACTGTACCCACAATTTTCTCTCGTCTTTTTTTTTCATTTCATGTAATCTGTTATCATTTTTTGTCTATAATTTTTGCAAGTATTTACCTCCTTAAAATTTTCTTAGATTAAGGACCTGCCCGAAACGCTGCGCGTGCTAGTGGCTTTACAAGACTGTAATTACCATATTTGTATCCTCACATTCCTTATGTACATTCTTGTATATGCATAAATAAATAAATAAATAAATAAATAAAATATAGTAAATTTGCTTAAATTATGAAAGAAATTACTGATATCACCTAACCCAACCTAGCCTAACCAAACATAACTAAGGCTAGAACCACTATAAGTCTGCTGGATGGTTTATCTAAATAAATATGGGTGACGTGATTGAGAGGATGTAACAAGGGAATTAATAAGACATTAAAACAATGAACATATGCTTGATGAATAGTTCAGCAGTAATAATGTTTTAACATTTATGGAAAATGCTTGTTTTTTATACTGAGATCATAGGATGTCAGATGTACCAATAATATATGCGAACTACTGACTATTTGGGGGTTGGTTAATCTTGGAAAATTATAAGTGATGTCCTAAACATACATAGACAAATATTATGCAAATTGTGTATTGTTTGACCAAGTTGGGTGTGATTGAATACCACAACATCAACCACAAAGATCACTACAACCACAAAAATGACTACCACAACAACAACAACCACCACCAACCCAAAAACCAAACCACAACAACCACCACCAACCCAAAAACCAAACCACAACAAGCACCACAAGAACCAACAACAACCACCACATAACAAACCACTACAACAATGACCACCGTCACAACCACCACAACTTCAGCTACAACAATCACCACGTCAACCACAACCATACCTGTTGGAAATTTCCTGCACTATGACTAATATTCAGTACACACAGAGATCAGTCGATTAAGGCAGTGTCTGGGATGTTCCCGGACGCAGGTTCGAATCCTCGTCACGGCCCTTGTGGATTTGTTCATTTAATATTCAGTACCTTAGGACACTAGTACTGTAATATTATTTACTAACTCTACTGACATATAGCTTAGCACTAGGAAGTTTAGTCTATTAACGCATAATAACGCATCATTCCCCAGAAATTCTAGTCAGATGTTGCATCGGCACATGACGAATGGGACAATTATTTACACTTGAGAGAATTGTCCCAAGTTCTCTTTATTCCACATTTCTTTATGTTAGTTATTATTTAGTAATTTATTGCTACAACCATGTTTAGTGACATACAGCTGATATGTTTATCTCCATTATTAAACCGTATTGTTTATTAGTTGATAGTTCACGCGATTGCGAACTGTCACTCAGAACAGTCATAGATAACAATTTCTACCCAGCACTCTCATATCAAACAAGGTTTATTTAATCATTAAGAAACGAGAATTTATATATTATCAAATAAGGCAAATTAATGATCTAAAGTTTCTGATACGCCTTAGTTCCATCAACTCGGGATATTCAATAAAGCGTAGAAATATTCAACACGTCGCAGCATCTGCGCATGCGCGAGTGAGCCCGAGAAGGGGAAGGCAGCAAGCGACGCCATAATCAACGAGGAGTGAGTCTTGTAGCTGGCCAAATTACCGTCTTCGTAAAGAAACATCCGGGCACCTACGGACGTCAGCAAGGCGTGGCAGCTTCATTACTTTGACACCTTGTTCAGCACATTATCGGGTTCTATAAGTTGTTTCTTGTAGCTACATCAAACTATTAGATAGGACGATGTGTCGTTACGAGGCATGACTACCACCAAACTCTGAAGTCGCTTTCCACTCGACTATTCATATTAATTTTCCATGAATATTGGTGGAGTCGTGCTTTCTCCAATAGGTTTTACATTTAACTCGTATTTCAGCTGGAGTACCAACGCAAGCGAGACGAATACTTCCTCGACGCTCACGTGTTCCTAGCTGTAGCCTGATGAAACACGATTCTTGGCGACATATCATTTACGTCTATTCATCTCACAGCTAAGCTATCATTATAGTTTTCGTTGATAAACCTTTATACCATTTCATTAATAACATTCTTGCATATCATATGTGAATATTTGACTAATGTCTAGTATTCCATTATTACATTATCCTACATATTAATTCTGTTTACTGATAAAACCCCCCAAAGTCTGTGGAGGGATTTGGTTCCTTAAATTATAATATTACAGTTCATATTATACAGTCTTAGATATCATTTATATTTTATGCGAGACCCATAGATCACTGGTTCTCAAATTTATTCTCTATTTAAAGGATGGTCCTTCGAAAGTATTTATGATTTTATTAACTATTTTGGCGCCAAATTTCCCACAATACCAACCACCATATTAACAACAGTTACAACACCAAAAAGACACCACAACGACCACCACCATAACCATCACTACACATACTACAACCACCACCACAATATCCACCAACAACCCAACAACAAACAACAACCACATCACCACAACAACCACAACTGCCACTACCACCAAAAAAACAACAACAATGACCACAACAAAAACCACCACCACAACAGCAACCACAAAAATCAAAACTACAACCTAACAATCTCCCCAACAATAACCACCACCACCACAACGACCTCCACAACAACCACCAATACTACAACCACCACCATAACCACGAAAACAATCACTACAACAACATCCACCACCACAAGAACCAAAAACCACCCAACAACAACCACCACTGCAACAACGATTATCACAACAAGAACCATAAAAATAAACAACCACCACTACAACAATAAAACCACAACCACCCATACCACCACAACACACACCACTAGACCCAACATCACCCACAACCACCGCCACCACCTCAACAGTAGTGGAAATGACCCCATATCGCAGCAGTTTTGCTTTTTCCGATGGCTGCAATATGGCGCAGGGGTGTTGTTTTCATGTTATTACCAACGGCTGCTATATGGCGCAGGGGTGTTGTTTTCATGTTGTTACCAACGGCAGCAATATGGCGCAGGGGTGTTGTTTTCATGTTATTACCAACGGCAGCAATATGGCGCAGGGGTGTTGTTTTCATGTTGTTACCAACGGCAGCAATATGGCGCAGGGGTGTTGTTTTCATGTTGTTACCAACGGCAGCAATATGGCGCAGGGGTGTTGTTTTCATGTTAATACCAACGGCTGCTATATGGCGCAGGGGTGTTGTTTTCATGTTGTTACCAACGGCAGCAATATGGCGCAGGGGTGTTGTTTTCATGTTGTTACCAACGGCAGCAATATGGCGCAGGGGTGTTGTTTTCATGTTATTACCAACGGCAGCAACATGGCGCAGGGGTGTTGTTTTCATGTTATTACCAACGGCTGCAATATGGCGCAGGGGTGTTGTTTTCATGTTATTACCAACGGCAGCAACATGGCGCAGGGGTGTTGTTTTCATGTTATTACCAACGGCTGCAATATGGCGCAGGGGTGTTGTTTTCATGTTACCAACGGCAGCAATATGGCGCAGGGGTGTTGTTTTCATGTTGTTACCAACGGCTGCAATATGGCGCAGGGGTGTTGTTTTCATGTTATTACCAACGGCAGCAATATGGCGCAGGGCTGTTGTTTTCATGTTGTTACCAACGGCTGCAATATGGCGCAGGGGTGTTGTTTTCATGTTGTTACCAACGGCTGCAATATGGCGCAGGGGTGTTGTTTTCATGTTACCAACGGCAGCAATATGGCGCAGGGCTGTTTTAAATTTTTCCGACGACTGCCTCTAGCCAAGGGTATATTTTTCAACTTTTATTCATCAGTACCTCGTAGTCAACTAATATTTTCATTCATTTATCGTCCTCTTTCAATCCTATATGTTCCAAAAAGGTGAATAAAAGGCTCCCACCTAGGCCCTGTCATTTTTGCTCAAGGGAATTAACCGGCCGCCTCCCATCGCTCTTGTATTTCATTAACTCTACAGTAACATCGCTAATGGTCAATGACGTCATCCAGTCTTCATCTTCCCTGAATAAGTACGGTTTTTGTTATGGTTTATTTATTCACATTTTAATATTTATGTCAAGGGGGATTAAAAGGTCGCCTTCTGTCCAGCCTAATGTACAATGACGTCATCCATAATCCTCCCATATTAAGCTCGTTTTCCTTAATGAGGTATTTCCATACTGTTTCCCCACTTTCTAAGATCATTTTCTAGCTAAGATTGTATATTGAACATAAGAAATGAGTTTGACCCTGAATTCACATCCACATCTCCCATTCATATGAAACACTCAGACACGGGAATACTACTGAATCTGTTGAAGTCTCCAAGTGCATGCTAATATGTGTTACATAATTTTTCAAAAGAGGCTACACCATCACTCAGACATTTTTATTTAATTCCTCCTTCACTGCTACTCCTGTGTACGTCTCATAATCGCTCGAAAACATACCCCTACACCCTACTGTAACATATACCCATTATGCCCAATCAAAATACTCAATGTACATGTATGTGAACGAGATTAGGTAGATATATACAAGAGCTGCTTCGTAAGTGTAAATTAAGACCTTCTGCAGTTACCTTCAATCTGATGTTCTCAGCCTTAATAAAAACGATATCCCCAATACGGACTGATCCACCAACAGGGTCAGATGCTTTTAGCTCCCCCATGATGTTACAAGCTGTTCCAGTAAGGGACCCAGTCTCTCATTAGCACATTCCCTTAATCTCTTAACAGCACAACTGTTCTGTGTCATAAGCTATGGCCTTGTAGCCACTCGTATTTTCGCTCTTTGTATCATTGCTCTTATTTTTATATTCAATTCATCGAGTCTACCGAACCAACCATAACCTATAATAAACAAACAAAAAGCATTTATTTCTGTAGTAATAAGATCCATTATTTTAGCGGCGCATGACGTCACAAAAGCGGGTTCAGTGAGGGATTAATATTGCCTTACATTAACATAGATGTGTGGCAGGCTCACAGTGACCCGACTTTTAAACTATTAGTGACGTCACAAGATGCTCAATGAAGCTTTGGCATCCTACTTATTTATGTAGTATATTTAACGTTTTTAATAAAAAATGGCTATACTATCCATCCAACAACCTAACCTATCCTCACCACAGGTTCAAGTAAGTAATCATAAAAGAAGGCACCAAACTAGGAAGGCTATGTAACACCATCAAATGTGCGGAGTAATCAGAGGGTGCTAAATATCACCAAGGATGCCAATACGAGAACAGAAATGCACAAGACGAACGATATCAAAAGTATTCGTTTCACCAAGAATTCTATCAAGGGACAAATGACCGCGAGGGACGGTCGGAAAGGAAGACACACGCTCGTCCTGGTAATTAGGACTTTCAACAAGGATATGCACGACTGTAAGAGGGAGAATGCAATTTGGACCATAAGGAGCAGGACGGCGCTACATTAAGTGACCGAGATTTAGGCGTGTATGGCCACTACGCAACCTCGCCAGAGCCGTTTCCAATCGCCGGTTACGATGGTAGGAAGGAAGGCCATGAGGACACACCACTCTTAAGAGTACGCAGATTGTTACTGGTAACAGAAGACCAACAATCCTGCCAACGGGTAAGGATGGAGGAATGAATAACTGGGTAAAAGTCGGAATAAGGAATACCTTTACAAGAGATGGGACAAGAGCGGACAGCTTCCCTAGCAGCAGTGTCCGCATGCTCATTTAAAGAGAAACCAATGGCTGGGAACTCGGCAAAACTCAACTGATTTAAATTTACTGGAAATAAGAAACGACCAATGTTGAATCTCGACGACCACTGGACGGACCGGATTAAAGGATCCGAGAGCCATGAGGGGCACTACGAGAGTCAACGACAATCACAAAGGAAGAATGACAATGAGAAAGCAAAAGCAGGAGACGAAGAGCATAGAGAATGTCAAATTTAGCTGTGAAGATGCTAGTCTCTGGAGGTAGGCGACAAGTCCTTTCAGGTAAAACAACAGTAGCCTACTCCGTCCGCAGACTTAGACCCACCGGTGAAGATGGAAATGGATTGGGAGTGCGAAGAAAAGTGCTCAAGGAAAAGGCATTTCAGAACCGTAGGAAGTGTAAAAGCTTTAGTGATGCGGGTCAAGGATGTACACAACTTCGGAAGGGGGACTCTCCATAGGGGCAAGGAAGGAACAATACAAGGAGAAATATTTGAAATGCGAACTGAAAGAATCCTGTAAGCGAGATAACCGGACAGAAAGAGGGAGGTGGTGAAGAGGAAAAGGAACTACAGGAGGGGTAAAAGTTAAAGCACGACAGAGGCGAGAAGAAGGATGTTACAAGGACTGCGCAAGAAAGGGAAGACAGTAGCGATCACGGCGGTCCTGGAGAAGCAGGAAGGCTGTGTCAACATACATCATAGGTTTAAGAATTTACATTTTAGTCATCCACAACTTTAATAATTCATTATGCAGTGATAAGTTCAAAACTAACTACCCAAATGTCATACTGCAATTTAATCATAATCGTACATTTGGCAGCGTAGCAGGTAAGCTGTCCTTATAGGAATCTCCCCCAATCCATAGGTCAGTCTAGCTCTAGGTCAGTTGGATATTGTGAAGCGACTGGTTTCGCAATATCCAGCTTCACTGTCTCACATCTATCAACTCGACCATGTACATGCATGAACTTTGCAAGGCCCCTAAACTAGGACCATTTCACCTGTGCCAGGCCAGATGCGCTGAACGCTGGATAACCTTTAACGCCAATCCTCAGCGTCAGTGTTCTTTTCTGTATACAATATTCAGAGACGTCTCGTGGATATTATGAGAAGATTTGTCCCTCGTGGTCCAAAAGGTTTTGTGCTACCCGTAGGTACCATTGTGGATATAACAACTTGCTATTAATATACTATGACTTGCAACAGGTACATGGTAACTATAGAAAAATAACAACAGCAGCGGATATTATTTTATATTAATATTTCTAACATACACGTTCTTTAATAACTATAAATTGCTCAATAGCAGCAGCAGTTAAAATTTAGATATAAATTATTATTACTTGCAATTAGCTGTAGAGCTTTACATCTATGCAGCATTCCTTAAAGAAATAAATATACATGACTATGGGGCACCTGACAGCTGGGTGGACAGCGCTTCGGATTTGTAGTCCTGAGGTCCCGGGTTAGATCCCCGGTGGAGGCACAGACAAATGGGCAGAGTTTTTCACCCTGATGCCCCTGTTACCTAGCAGTAAATAGGTACCTGGGAGTTAGACAGCTGCTACAGGCTGCTGCCTGGAGGTGTGTAACAAAAAGAAGGCCTGGTCGAGGACAGGGCCGTGGGGACGCTAAGCTCCAAAATCATCAAGAGGATGGGAATTAACTAAAATCTACCGTTCGCATCCCCGAAGAATACCCATTTTGCATGTATCTAGATGA
This sequence comes from Procambarus clarkii, assembly GCF_040958095.1. Taxonomy (NCBI): domain Eukaryota; kingdom Metazoa; phylum Arthropoda; class Malacostraca; order Decapoda; family Cambaridae; genus Procambarus; species Procambarus clarkii. The sequence continues at coordinate 22,352,581 of NC_091161.1, read as the reverse complement.
TAATGATTCTGAGTCTGATACTACTTCCGATTCAGAGTACTCAGAAGCGTCTTCTCACCAAAGCGTTCAATACGAAGTCAGTCAATTATAGTACTCAGCAATATTATACCATTCCCCATTATTGACATTTATACAAATCTCTTTATCGTCAATTATTATATATTTAATTTTAGGCTCACCAGCTCAGCAATTAGTGAAGGAGGAATATCCTCGTGGAGGTGGTGCTGGTGAGGTGCCTAGCACTAGCCAAGCTCACTCACCAACACCATAAGACAATAACAGGGAAAGTCCAAATCGTAAGTAGCATTTTCAATAATTATTAGTATATCAATAACGGTATTATTAAAAAACTTCCTATATTAAATCTTATTTATTGAAACCATTATTCTTTTTACTTATAGATTCGCGACTAGAGGAGGAGGATGACTCCCTGCACCTTGTTTGGGAGGCTGATTCCATTGTGGAAGTCAATTGCCAATTCTCCTCCACCTCAGCTACAGCAGCAGGTAGATGCTATACTTTCTCCTCAACGAGAAGTCATAAATAATTTCAATGGGGGTTACAGGTGCCATTCGTACAGTATCCCAGATTACGCCCAAAGGGATCACGCTCATTATTTAACTACATATTGCGATTATTTTATACGACAATTAGAATTTGTTTGATGCCGTTCACTCCAATTTCCCTCCTGCCCTATTGATTTATCCAGATTTATCTTAATTTACAACGGCTTAATCAAGAAAATGATCCTAATTGAGGGAGAGTTACCCATAAGGGCAAAGCAAAGCACTGTCTAGACATGAAGCAGGTGGTGTTGTGGATCAATGGATCGCTGAACTAGATAACAAGTTAGAGGAGTTCCTCGCCGAGACAGAAGGCTTGAGTCTAGCTATACAAAGCATTTCTGGATTTTATATCAATTCCATAGCCGTTCAGCATCCTATCCGGCTTGGTGATTATGTACCTTATCCAGATAAATTGTGTGCTACAAGACATGTTTTCAACCTTAAAGGTGAACGAAATGCATGTTTAATTCAATGTTAAGCAGCATATGTGTGCGTGTGTGTGTACCTCAGGGGATGACACCAGGCAACATTGTCAAGCGTTCAAAGTTCTCTAGGTGGTGTCTTAGATTTGTTCATTGGAGTGAAGACATTGAAATTCCCACAACTTTTGACAATATAAATAAAACAGAAAGCATGAATAAATTAAGTATATTTATCTATGTACTTGCTCATGAAGATAACCGGTACTATATTAGCTTGGCTAGGAAAGGCAGGAAGCATTCTGCCTGTAAAGTTCCATTGCTCATGCTAGATGATCAGCACGTACTTATCAAGGATTTCAATCAAGGATTTCAATCAATATGTCCGTAACATGCATATCCATTCAAGTAAAATGCCTAATAATCATATTTTTGTCATTTGTGCTTAATTCATTTAAGCCCCGAAGCTATGCGAGATCACGAAGAGTCATGTTAAAGGAAACAAACGTTGAAATTTTTCCTTGAAAAACATCAAATTAAGTTAAAGTACGGTCTTGCATTTGGACCTTCTCATACTGCATGTTATGATTTTAAATGTATATTGGATCCCCCTCCTCCAATCCCCAAGGAATGATTAAGAAGTGGCACAAAGCTATGGCATATGCTTATATCAACAGGGAATTGGAGTTGGTGGAGAAATTAACTTTCATGGGGAATGAACCCGTCAATCATTTTATAGATACGTTGGCGAGTTCATGGAAGAGAATTAGGTCTACAATGCCTAAATATAAAATATCCATGACACGAGCATATTGGCGAGCTTACAGACGGTAAACCACATGGGAAATGTGCTATACCCCGTTCAAATCAGCTAAAGACAAGCACAGTCACTATGACTATGCCATAGATTTCAATAATTATCCAACTGCATATTCTATTATCCGTAGGTGCAACATGCTATGTAGGAATGCCTATAAATATTTGTATACTTTCTTGCACAATGCAGCTTATGACCTCGGGGTAATTTTTAATGAATTTACTAACCTCCCTAACTGTAAAATCGATATTGCCTCCAAAGATGGATTCAAATTCGTGAAAGTGGATATTGGTAAACTTCGGTTTATGGATAGTTTAGCGTTATTGAATGATGGGCTGGATAAACTAGCCAATGAATATATATAGAGTGGTAAACTACCATATATACCTCTTATGCTAGATGACGTCCCTGTAGCTGCCCAACATTTATTTAAGACAGGCAAATATATTCTGTTATGATTACTTTTCTTCTCTGGATAAATTAAATAAACCCGCTCTTCCTCCCCCCGAAGCATTCTATAGTAGTTTAAAACACGAGTCTATAAGTCAGACTGATTATGATCAGGCTAAGGAAGCTTTTAATTTGGCGAAATGCAAGACCATAGGGGGATAACTTGAAGGTCTATTTGTAAGTGGATTCTGGACTATTGTGTGATGCTTTTACTTCTGGCGTAAGACTATGTTAGAGCTGTACAAGTTGGAAATTACACATTATGTCTCGCTATCCAGTTTCGCGTGGGACGCCTTCTTGTTAAAAAGTCAAGTTGTCTTGGACTACTTCTGATCCCCATTTGTATGATGTATTGCACACAAATTTAAGAAGCGGATTTACCTCTGTAGTTAGACAACACACGAGTGTAGAGAATGTACATACAGGTGCCAACCCCTCTAGCAATGATAAATATATTTTGTATTTAGATTTCAATGGGTTATACGCCACCTGCATGACAAGAATGCTTTCCCAAGGTGGTATTAGTAAATAATCTGCTGCTGAACGCAAGGATTGGAGAACATTGCATGTGATGGTGATAAGGGTTATTGAGTCATGTGTGATACTAAGCACGTCAACACCCGAGGTAACCTGATATACTGATGATTTACGCTTAACCCTTTCGCACGCTAATATTTCTACTGATCTGTTGTCTGATTACAGCAAACACATTTTATATAAAGAGGATCGGAAACTCTCCAAGACAAATAGTAAATTAATTGACCTCCATCTTCCTCAAAAAGATTACTTGGCGAGTTCAAATGTGTTGCAGATGTTCATGAAACTGGGATTGGAAGATAAATACAGTTTACAAATTCATTTAAAGCAAGTACCTCAAGGATTTTGATGAAACAAATGCCCGAGAACGTTCAAATACACCTTGAACCATTAAGGCTAAAGCTTTCAAGTGGGTCAGTAACAACTTACGGCAAAAGTTAAATCAATGTCAACCAAAATATTGTGATAAGCACTATTTAGTCACGTTTCAAGGCCAGTTTTAGAAGATTACACGTAATCCGTTCTTTAAACGCTGCATTTTGCCGAGTGAAGATAAGAGTCATTTGCATGATCAAGAAAGAATCTCTTAGACGCTGGACTCCAAATAGACAGGCGCTAAACCCCTAATTGAGAGAGAGGCGCCAGACCCCGAATAGAGAAGCACCTCAGTGCCAGACAGGCAGGCCTTCCATGGACCCCCTCACCGCCAGAACCGTCGCCAAACCCGAACGCCGGACAGACACATTAGGCCCCGTTCCACGCCCAGACATGCCAGAAACTACTCCCCCTTCCCCCGTTATCCAGACAGAGCACCCCGCCCCTGCGGACTGCCTTCCCAACCAGACGGTTTGGGAACCAGAGACGAACATCAGCGGGACAGGTCAGTGACCCTCCCCTCCCCCCAAACCCTCGTCAGAAACGCGGCCAACAACGACACATATGGGCATGGGTGGACAGGTGGAGGGAATGCCAGGTGTCAGCAGCGTGTTACGTACTCCTAGCAGAATACGTATATAAATTTAAAATAACTTGTTTTATTTTATTATATCATTGCCTGTATATGTACACACATTGTGTTGTTGTAAATTATCGTGTGGTGTGGCAGCGTCAGTGGAGACAGGAGCGCGGTTGCCTTTGCACACGTCTAGTACCTGTTTGATTCCGGAAGCTGGATCTGTTCAGTTTGGGAGTTCCAGATGTCACTTTTATTTAGTTTAGGTAATTGTTTATTTTCTGTAATTAAACAGGTGGCATTATACTTATATATATTTTGTAAGTAACTATTATCTGTAATTTGCATTCTTATGTGTTTTGAGAACAAGTGGTTGTTCAATTAGTTTTAAATATTAAAAAGTCCTTAGTTTCCATCCCTCATCCTGGGATGAGGCAGACGGGAGGTGAGAATTTGGGTGGCGACAGAGCGAGAGTTCAGTAGCTTCGGGGAACCAGGAGGAGTAACATGTGGGAGATAAGTCTGTTACTTCTTGTTGTGCCATATTTTATTATATTATATTAAGTGAAATGACAATACTTTGGTTTGTTGTATAAGTTAACTTTACCATCTGTGTTTTTATATTATACTGTCTTGAATATATATCTATATAATATTTTGTATCTATTCTTCAGTCCTAAAGGAAGATTTTTATTTATGTGCTCATTACTTATTAAGGGGTTATACTGGTGACCCGCTTTAGAGAGCAGCAGTGGTATCCCTAGACGTAATTAAAGCTTGGCTGCTGTAGGGTCACGAGCCGTAACGAACGATAGGTAACAAAGAGTTATGGGGGCCTGTGCCGGGAAATATTGTTCCCACTTAACCTTAATTATGCTAATCTAACCTTGCCTTCCTAGGTACCAGTGTGTTAAGTGTCTGTGTGTTTTATAAGAACTATTTCATGTGCCAAGCAAGCTTTCCTGTGTGTCAAGTAACAACGTTTCACGATTTTGAGGTAAGTCATCCTATATATTTTGTTTGTGCAGTGAGGCCAAGCGAATTTTCAGTGTGGTGACAATTTTACAGTGAAGTGTAGTGCAGTGCCATTGTTTTTAATTATTGTTGTGAATCAAGTGCCAAGTGTTAGTAACGATGGAGGAGAAAGTTGCAGCGTTGGTGGCTCACCCAGACTTTGAAGGGATTCAGAGCCTGAAAAAGACTGAGTTAATACAAATGGCAAATCATTTGGATTTGACCGCCAACAATAGAATGGTTAAAGCCCAAATATTGAAAGTCATTGTGACACATTTTGTTGAGAATGGAGAGTTAGAGGAAGAAATTCTAGAGGAGTTAAGAGAGGAGTCGAGTGATCAGATGACGTTAAAGCGTCTTGAGTTAGAAGCGCAAATAGCCAATGCTAAGCTTGAAGCTCAAAAAGAACAGAGAATATTAGAGGCTGAAGCTCGTCAAAGAGAGATTGAAGCTCAACAGCAACAGAAAATATTAGAGGCTGAAGCTCAGCAGAGGGAGCTTGAGACTAGACGTTTAGAAATTGAGGCACAGTTGCAAATAGAAGCCACAAAGAAGCAACAAGCCGAGGAACAAACTAGGCAATTAGAGATTCAACAACAAATGGCTGACACTAACTTCAGGCTTGAATCACAGCGTATGGCAGCTGGGCATGGAAATACTAGTAATGTTTCAATAAATAGTGATAATAATCCCATCAGGACGCATAAGTATATAGAGTTACCAAAGTTCAATGAGGAGGATCCTGAGGTTTTCTTTGCACATTTTTATAAAATTGCCATCAGTATGAACTGGCCAAGGGATCAGTGGGTAGCCATTATGCAGTCTCAATTTAAGGGGCGTAGTCAGGAGGTTTTTACATCCCTACCTGACGCTCATAGTTTTGATTACGAATTTGTAAAGAAAAGCATCTTAAATGCGTATCAGTTAAATCCAGAGGCACACAGGCAAAAGTTTAGAAACCTAAGGAGGACAAGTGATCAGACAATAGCAGATTTTACTCGTCAGAAGACGAATTTTTGCAACAGATGGTTAAAGTCACTTTCAGTCACTGACTTTGATGCTCTAAAGAATCTTCTTATAATGGAAGAAGTATTGTCATGTCTCCCAGACCAGTTGTCTACTTTTATGGCAGAACAAAAGAATGTAACAGACATTTATGAGCTGTCAAAGCTCGCGGATGAGCATGAGTTGTTGACTAAGGCCCAGTTTACGGCCACTTCACCTAAGTCTAGTCGTAGAGTAAATTATAATGCTCCCCGAACTCCTTATCAGAATCCATCCCGTCCTAGTGCTCCAGTTACTCCCATGAGCTCTTCTCTTACAAAACCTAACCCTGCTACTTCCTTGTCAGGAATGTCAAATAATAATAAGGTTAATTCTAAACCTACAGTTGGTTCTACCAGTGTGTCCACTGTAAGGTCCTGTTCCCATTGTAAGAGAAAAGGCCATGGAATTAATTCATGTTTTATATTGCACCCTGAGTTACGACCAACTGGTCTCATTTATTGCAGAGGTGTGCAAAATAAACTTACTAATAAACATGTAACTGTAAACCCCAATTGGGTGAAACAGTATTCACCATATATGTCTTCAGGTGAAGTTTTGTGTATTAATGGGAAGTGGAAGCCAGTGGTTATTCTTCGTGATACAGGTGCTTCCCAAACCATAATTTCATCCAGTATTCTTTCTGATGTTGAAAAGAGAGAGACAGGAAAGTTTGTTGTTCTTCAGAGTGTTGCAGGATGTAAAATTGTACCTCTAATAGACATTAATTTCAGATCCACCATTACACCAAGTTTATGCACTGTGGGTGTTAGTACACAGTTGCCCATCCCAGGTGTGGATGTTATATTGGGTAATGATGTGGCCATAAATCATGTTGTGGGTAAGATTGATCCCCGTTTGTGTAAACAGCCAGTTGCAGACCATGTTTATTCTGCCTGTGCTGAAGTTAGTTCTATGAATGAACCTGTTGTAGAAGATGGTTTTGTGCATTCTACCTGTGCTGATGTCAGTACTAATATAAATCCAGTTGTCAGTTCTGATGATGTTACTCAAGCATTTGTTCCAGTAACCAGTACCCCTTCAGTGGAGAAGTGGGATGTGGTTGTTCCAGATTCCTGTGTGGCCGATTTAGTTGTTGAGAGTAAGCCTGATACTATGACTCTGCTTTATTCCAATAAATTGGGAAAGGATGTCCATGTACCATTGTCTTGCCCGCTCACTACGAACGTTGTGCCAGGAGTTGAGAGAAACTTAAAAGCCACGACTCTGTATTCCAGCCAAGTGAATGGTTTAGGACAAGATGTCGGGTTGGCAGAAGTATTCCCGCTCACTCCAAGTTTCGAATCAGTTGTCGAGAGTAAGTCCGTTGTAGAGGCCCTGCCTCTCCCTAGTCAAGGTGATATAATAGGGGAGGAGGTCAAACTACCTGTTACTTGCCCGCTCGTTTCAGATTCCCTTAATTTAAGTGCTTTGAGTAGAACTGACCCTAAGATTTCAGAGAGAAGCAAGGAGACAGTCTGTACTGTAGATCCAGTTTTGGAGAGTGTGGGAAAGCAGCCAGAGGATCAGCTTCTGTTGAGTAGATGGAGACCCATTGAGCCTCCCTCTTCAGTTGTCTGTGAGGATGTGACCCAGCTTGGTAGTGATATTATTGATTGTGAGCAGACAGTACTCCAAGCAGCTCCAGAAGTCATGGGAGGAAATTTTGGTAAAATCATTGAGAGTGGTAAAGTAGCATTTGGATCTAAGTTGCGGAGTTTTGTGGGTTGTGATTCTTATTCCATGTGGAGTAAGTATTTCTCATTGTGTACATTGAGTCAGAGTGTGTGTAGGATGTTGAAATCTAATTTTATTCTGCAGGAGCCATTTTCTTGTGAAGTAATGGACTGTGGGACATCTTTGTCAAGCCTTGTGGTTGAGCAGAGAGAGTTTACTCAAGTAGGTTGTGCATCCAGTTCTGAGGAAGTGGTGAGTTATGTTAGAGCAGTGTCTCTATATTCAGATCCAGTTAATTTTGATGCACGAGTGATAAAAGTGTATGTTCCACTCAAGTGTAGTGTTGACCTTCAGAGTCATATTGGAGTTGATTTTCAGAATCATATTGTGGGTGAAGGATTAAATCATACTGGGGAGCAGATGTTTGAGGCTCCAGGTGTGTATTTCAAGTTGGGGGATAAGTAAGTAAGTAAGTAATTATCAAAAGAAGGCACCAAACCGGGAAGGCTATGTAGCACCATCAAATACGCAAAATAATCAGAGGGCGCTAAATATCACCAAGGATGCCAATACGAGAACAAAAACGCATAAGGCGAACGATATCAAAAGTATCCGAGTCACCAAGAATTCTATCGAGGGACAGGTGACCGCGAGGGGCGGCCGGAAAGCAAGACACATGCTCGTCCTGGAAGTCAGGACATTCAAGAAGGACATGCACGACCGTAAGAGGGACAATGCAACTAGGACAATAAGGTGCAGGGCGGCGCTCCATCAAGTGACCATGGGTTAAGCGAGTATGGCCAATACGCAACCTCGCCAGAGCTGTTTCCCACCGCCGGTTACGGTGGAAGGAGGACGGCCACGAGGAAACACAACATTTAAGAGTACGTAGCTTGTTACCAGTAACAGACAACCAAGAAGCCTGCCAACGGGTAAGGACTGAGGAATGGATAACCGGGTAAAAGTCGGAATACGGAATGCCTTTACGAGAGATGGGACAAGAGCGGACAGCTTCCTTAGCGGCAGCATCCGCACGCTCATTTAAAGACACGCCAATATGGCTGGGAACCCAACAAAACTCAACCGACTTAAATTTACTGTGAACGAGAAACAGCCAATGCTGGATCTCGACAACTACTGGATGAACTGGATTAAAGCACCCGAGAGCCATGAGGGCACTACGAGAGTCAACAACAACCACAAAGGAAGACTGACAACGAGAAAGCAGGAGACGAAGAGCATAGAGAATAACATAAAGTTCCGCTGTAAAGATGCTAGTCTCCGGAGGCAAGCGACACATATAAGTGCGATCAGGAAAAACAACAGAGTAGCCAACACCGTCCGCTGACTTAGACCCATCGGTGAAGACAGAAACGGAGCGGGAGTGAGAAGAAAAGTGCTCGAGGAAAAGGCGTTTTAGAACCGTAGGAGGGGTAAAAGCTTTAGTGATACGAGTCAAGGATGTACAAAACCGCGGAAGAGGGACCCTCCACGGGGGCAAAGAAGGAACAACACGAGGAGAAACATCAGAAATACGAACGGAAAGAGAATCCTGTAGGCGAGATAACCGGACAGAAAGAGGGAGGTGGTGAAGAGGAACAGGAACCGCAGGAGGGGTAAAAGTTAAAGCACGACAGAGGCGAGAGGAAGGATGTTGCAAGGACCGCGCAAGATAGCGAAGACAGTAGCGATCACGGCGGTCCTGGAGAGACAGGAAGCCAGTGTCAACATACAAGCTAAGGACGGGAGTCGAACGAAAGGCACCAGAACTGAGGCGCAACCCAGTATGGTGCAAAGCATCAAGACGGCGAAGAGTAGAAGGAGAAGCAGACGAGTAAGCAGGGCAACCATAATCGAGCTTAGACAGGACGAGAGAGGAATGTAAAGCAAGGAGAGTGCGCCTATCTGCCCCCCAAGAAGTATGGGACAAGACCCGAAGGAGGGTAAGGGCCTTAGAGCACTCAACACGGAGGTAAGAGATATGGGGAGACCAAGACAAACGAGTGTCAAGGAATAACCCCAAAAGCTTCGCGGAATCTTTGTATTCAAGGGGATGACCATAAAGTGACAAAGAGGGACGAAGAACAACCCGTTTCCGCGTAAAAGTCATGGCACAAGTCTTAGAAGTAGAGAACTTGAAGCCATGACCTGTGGCCCAAGACGACACGGCATCAATTGCAAGTTGAAGCCGGCGTTGAAGGAGAGGCGAATCATCACCCTGACAACAAAGGGTAAGATCATCGACATAGAGAGCGGAGAAGACACCAGAAGGAAGAGAGGAAAGAAGACCATTGAGGGCAACCAGAAAAAGAGTAGTGCTCAGAACACTACCCTGGGGCACACCTTCGTATTGCTGAAAAGAGGGAGAGAGAGCGGTACCAAGGCGCACCCGAAAGGAACGACGAGAGAGGAAGCTGCGGAGAAAGAGAGGGAGATGACCACGAAGGCCAAAAGAATGAAGTTGAGATAGGATATGATAACGCCAAGTGGTGTCGTAAGCCTTTTCTAGGTCAAAAAGGACGGCAACAACGGAGGTCTTCGCAGCAAAAGCAGTAGGAATATAGACCTCCAAGTTCACCAGGACATCTGTCGTGCTGCGGCACTTGCGGAAACCAAATTGAGAAGGGGAGAGGAGGTGATGGTGTTCCAGGAACCACATCAGACGAACGTTAACCATACGTTCAAAGAGTTTGCAGACACAACTTGTGAGAGCAATAGGGCGAAAGTCCTTAGGGGAAGTACCCAGAGACCCCGGTTTGCGAACAGGGAGGACAACGGCATCGAGCCAGTCCTCAGGGACTGACGACGACTCCCAGATCCGATTATACAGACTCAGTAAATACTGAGACGTGCTCGGAGGGAGATGGCGAAGCATCTCATAATGAATACCATCGGAGCCCGCCGCCGTAGAACCGCAGAGGGCCAGGGCAGAACGAAGTTCAGAGAGAGAGAAGGGATCATTATAGGGAAGCTGAAGATGAGTGCAGAAATCTAAAGGACGAGACTCAAGGACAGGTTTACGAAGAAGGAAAGATTGGGGAAGATGAAGACCAGAGCTAACAGAAGAAAAGTGGGAACCCAGTTCGGAAGCGACCTGCAACGGGTCCGCCACAAGAGTATCATGGAGGTGAAGGACCGGTGAAACATCGGGAACGAACTTACCCGCTATCTTGCGGATACGCTTCCAGATCTGGGCCAGAGGGGTTTCGGACGTAATTGTTGAGACATAAGATGCCCAACATTCACGTTTAGCCGTACGGATGGCCCTACGGGCCACCGCACTCGCTTTCCGAAAGAAAAGAAAAGAATCGGTCGTCTGCCTACGGCGGTGCTTCTTCCAGGCTGCACGCTTACAGCGGACAGCCCGAGCACAGTCCGCATTCCACCAGGGAACGCACTTCCGTGGACCCCGAGAGGAAGAGCGAGGAATAGAGCGGAGGGCAGCGTCGAAGACAGTGTCATGAAAAAGGAGGAGAGCGCGAGAGAGGGGCAGAAGGGAGAGGTCAGAGAGAGTAGCACTGAGGGAAAATAGGGTCCAGTCCGCCTTAGCAAACTGCCACCTAGGGAAAGAGAGGGAAGGGCGAAAAGAGAAAAAGGAAACAAGGATGGGGAAATGATCACTTCCATGGAGGTCATCAAGAACCTGCCACGTGAAATCTAAGTAAAGAGAAGAAGAGCAGAGAGAAAGATCAAGACAAGAAAGGGTGCGAGTTCGAGAGTCCAAATGAGTGGGCTCACCAGAATTCAGAAGAGACAGGGAAGAAGAGAGGAGAAACGGCTCAAGGAGGCGACCCCGGGTATTCGTCAGAACGTCACCCCAAAGAGAATGACGACAATTGAAGTCACCCAGCAGGAGCACAGGCTCCGGCAAGGAGTCTAGGAGGTGTTTCAAATCAGGAAGAGAGAGCGGGACACTCGGGGGGAGATAAATGGAACAAACTGTGTACCATTTCCCCACAAAGATACGAGCAGCAGAACAATGGAGAGGCGAAGGAAAAAGTAAAGGAACAAAGGGAACATCAGCCCGAATCAAGAGAGCAGAAGAATTAGAAGCCCCAGCAATGGCTGGGGGGGGGGGAGAGAAAGGAATAGCCACGAAAACGACCAGGACGAGCACCAAGCATTGGCTCCTGGAGACAGACACAAAGGGGCGAAAACCGCGAAACCAGAAGTTGGAGTTCGAGGAAATTGGCGTAATAACCTCGAACGTTCCATTGAAGAATGGACAACGACGAGAAGAGAAAGGACAAAAACAGAGAACAAGGAAGAAACAAAGGCGAAAGACCAACAGAGCACGTTAAAGAATATCAGGGTCGGGATCAGGGTCAGCAAAGTCAGGGTTAGGGGGCATGGGTAAACTGAGCAAAGACGGAGGGAAGGAAACGGGAGAACAGATCAGAGGTGGGCGGGCAGGGTCCGGAGGAGGAGGAGGAGGAGGAGACAACGGAGAGGAGCAGTCAAGGACAGCAGCAGGAAGAGGGGGAGTAGAAAGAGAGGAGCGCACCCCAGCAAGAGCAGCAACCGAAAGGGAAGCAGGGGCCAAAGAAACCTCCATAGCAGGAACAGGGGGCGCAAGCACTGAAACGGGAGGGGAAGGAGCAACAGAGCCAGAAGGAGGAGCTGAGGAAGAAAGCGAAGCCTTCTTACCCGCCGGGGAAGAGGAAGGAGAGGAGCCAGGCTTACGCTTCTGACTTAAAGAGACCGGTGTCCCAGCAACTACGTACCGGGCAACGGATTCCAGTGTCAACAGGAGAAGCCGAACGAGAGCACACACGACGGCCGTTAGGAGAGCGATGGACATCCGCCCGCACCGACAGGCAGCGGGGAGAGCCGATAGATGGAGGAAGAGGATGGGAAGGAGGATCGGAGGGGGACGAGGAAGAAGACACAGAAGACACGACAGACCGGGTAGAAGGAAGGGGAACCCCAGACAGAGGACCAGGAGGAGGATCCTTCGGGAGAGAACCCAAAGGGACAGAGGAGGGGGCAGTGGGCGCATCAGGGTCCAAGGCCCGGAAACGGTTGTGAGTCTGAGGAAGGCGGGAAGGACGAGGAGAGGAAGAGCGCAACACGCGAGCATAAGAGATATTAGCATAAGGCGGGAGCCGGCGAACCTGGCGCCTCGCCTCAGGAAAAGATAAACGCTCCCGGTGCTTCAAGTTGAGGACGGCTGCCTCAAGCTTGTAATGGACACACGCACGGGAGAAGGTAGGATGGGCCTCACCGCAGTTGAGGCAACGAGCATGGGGAGAAGCGCACTCCGACTTAGAGTGACCTTCGCCACCACACAAAGGACAGAGAGAGACAGTCCCGGAGCAGCGGAGGGCACCATGCCCAAACCTCCAGCACTTGTTGCAGAGCCGAGGAGAAGGAATGTACTCCTGGACAGAGCACCTGGCACCAGCAAGAATGACAGAGGGTGGAAGGGTCCTACCATCAAAGGTAATCTTCACAACCCGGAGGGGTTGACGGCGACTACCACGAGGGGGACGAGTAAACGTGTCCACCTGGAGAATAGAATGGCCCTGGGCAGCGAGGATATGTCGAATATCGTCGTGGCAGTCGCGCAGGTCCCGAACACCGGTCGCAACATGGGGCGGGAGCAAAATAGTGCCAACACTGGCATTCAACTGAACGTTCTTTGAGACCCGAACGGGGGTCTCGCCAAGGCAGGATAAGGCAACCAAGCGGGAAGCAGCATCCTGAGAAGGAGCAGCAACGACACGTGTACCGAGACGAGTGGGGTTGAAAGTAATGGAGGCATCCACGGAATCAATGAGATGTCGATGGAGGGAGAAATCGTCAGGAGGCGCAGAATCAAGAGGGAGGAGATCAAAATATTTGGCCCACGAAGCGGGACCAAACAAGGCTTGATAGGTAGCAGAACTGGAAGGAATCGAGCGAGGGCGGCCGTGACGAGGACGGCGGTGAGAACCCCCAGAGAGAGAGGGGTTAAAAGGCGCAGTAGTTACAACTAGAGAAGGAGCCGCGCCAGGGGACGAGGTAGTCACCACTGGGGGCTTGGGGCTCGACCCAACCACAGAGGAGGGAGGGGAGCCAGAGGAAGGAGTCAGAGAGGCCAAAGGAGGAGCAAGGTCGGGGCCCAATGCAGCGGAGGCTACAGAGCCCGGTCTTCCAATACGGACCGACTCGGGGGCTTGGTCGCCCACCCCACGAGCCTGAGAAGGTAAACCAGAAGAAGCCGAAGCAGGGGTAATCATCTTGACGAAAGAAAGAATTCACTCACGAATGTGCCCCCACACCCACCATTTAGCCACAATTAGAGGCAGGACACCCAACAAGAAGCTATCGCCGATCTTGTCGGGGCCTCCTAGGGGTGCGTCGCGAGTATACGCCCCACAAATGCCACCTTAAGAAACCGACAGTCCGTCGAGATCGGGTTCAGTGACGAAGTGGGGATTGACAATAAAAGGTTCCCCTCGCTCTCGACGTCGGGTACTGCAGTTCTACGGGTGCATGAGTATGCCTCCTCAAGCACCCGGGCGTCAAAATAGAAGAAGTCCAAGGGAAGAACCAGAACGAGCAAAAGGTCGGTAGGAAACGGCAAGCAGATAGGAGAAGAGGGGGGAGAAAAACGAAACAGAAGGAAAAGGAAAAGATGCCCAGCAGAATTGGAGAGGACGGCAGCAGGAGCACAAGGCTAGAAAAGGACAGAGGACTGTCCCAAGGAGCATCACACTCCGGCAGCCGCCCACTAAGCCCCCACACGGCGACAACGAGTTGAGCGGGGAGGGGGTGGGGGGATAAGGTTATCCAACCTAGAGTTAATCATTGTGAAGGTTTACAGATTATCCTTGGGTGTTTCCCAGGTAATCTGCTGTTCATCTTCAAGATGTTAAGACCCTTAAACCTCTTGGTTGATTGGTTGTCAGACGTAAATCACTTGGGAAGTGATGGTGAGGGTTGTAAAGTTTTCGGCATGTTTTATTTAGTCTTTTGGAAGACCAGACGGTTGATGAAAGTGTGTGTTGTGTTCAAGTTCACCATCAGGGGGTGTGAACTTGTCTTCGGAGTTATGATTGAGATATGGTGCCTAGGCATAGGCCTGTTTTCTTTCACTGATCGTTATGACAGAGTTATGAGGCAATTGGTTTCTGTGTTCCTTATGGATCATCTGAGTCAGTTCGATCAGGTAGTCTTTGCACTTATCTTGGGTTGTATTTCTTGATTTGAAAGGCATAGGTTCGGCTGAGGTGTCTGCGCGACTTCCTCTTTGCCGACGACGCAGCAGTCACTGCCCACTCAGCTGAAGACCTCCAACGGCTCATAACCCGCTTCAGCGAGGCCTCTCAGGCTTTCGGACTCACCATCAGTCTGAAGAAAACACAAGTCATGGGACAAGGAGTGGACTCCCCACCTGACATCGGCATCTCTGATTCCAAACTGGAAGTTGTTCACGACTTCGTGTACCTGGGCTCCACAATCTCTGACTCCCTCTCTCTTGATACGGAGCTAAACAAACGCATCGGTAAGGCATCTACTACCATGTCCAAACTGACAAAGAGAGTGTGGGCCAACAATAGGCTGACTGAGTATACTAAGATTCAGGTTTACAGAGCCTGTGTCCTGAGCACTCTCCTTTATGGCAGTGAGTCTTGGACACTCCGTGCCCGTCAGGAAAGACGGCTGAATGCCTACCACATGCGCTGCCTTAGACACATCTTGGACATCACCTGGCAGGACAAGGTGACAAACAACAACGTCTTGGGGAGAGCAAAAATCACCAGCATGTACACAATGCTGAAACAGAGACGAATGCGCTGGCTCGGGCACGTTGTGCGAATGGGCGACGGCAGGATCCCCAAGGATCTCCTGTATGGAGAGCTGAGGCAGGGAAAGCGTCCAGTAGGCAAGCCCCAGCTACGGTACAAAGACGTATGCAAAAGGGACCTGAAAGCCATGGACGTCGATCTTGCTATATGGGAGACACTGGCTGCAGACCGTTCAGCCTGGAGGCAGTCTGTTCAACGAGGTCTCTCCAAGTTCGAGGAGTCACTTGCCAAGGAATCGGAGGCAAAGAGACAGAGAAGGAAAGCCGGTAACCAGGAAGACAGACCAGAATCGGACTTCGTTTGTGCTCGGTGTGGGATGGACTGCCACTCTCGGATTGGCCTCATCAGTCACACCAGACGCTGCACCAGGATTGACAACTAGGGCGCAACTCCATAGTCTCCCGAGACTGAAGGATGCCTACACTGCCTACATTTCTTGGTTTGAAGGTCAAAGGTTTGATAAGTCGGTGTCTTGTGTTTCGGAAGGTTCTATGAATGGGAAAGTTTTATGCATAATTGTGAGATTTAATGCTAATTTCTCAAATTTTAGTATACATTGGGCGAAAGTATGTGTTCCACAGAGGATCAAGAGTGATGAAGGGCAGATGTCTGTGTCAGAGCATACCCAGGAGAAGTCCCAAATCTACTCAACATCCAGTCAGCTTCAATTTAGCAGTTCAGCTCCAGAAAAAGGGAGAAATGAAAAATGGAGTCTGTCTTGGAAAACTTCACCATGTGGAAAAGGGATCACATGGAAATACGGAACTGATCTTGGAGAAATAGTAGAAACATATGAAAAGCTAAATTGCCATGATAACTGTGTGAAAGCAGCTACCTTTATTGACAATTCTATTCATGCTACTAATGATAATGTTGTAGATAGGAGTGTGAAATATGATCTGAAACAAAGTGAAATAAATGAGATAGTACCCTGGAGAGATAAATTTGCATACTCCAGTGACACAGATGTAGAACATAGTCATAAGACTGAAATTTCTGAGTTCCTGTAAGACTATATTTGGAGTGTTTTCATTTTTGTCCAGAAATGTGTTCTTATTACTTTTACATGTTTGGTGTAATTAATACCATAAATCTCAAGTGTCATACCTTTTACTTTGAAAAAATGCCATTGATCTTCAATCTATTGCATTTTTTTTCTTGGAGGTGGAAGTGTTACGTACTCCTAGCAGAATACGTATATAAATTTAAAATAACTTGTTTTATTTTATTATATCATTGCCTGTATATGTACACACATTGTGTTGTTGTAAATTATCGTGTGGTGTGGCAGCGTCAGTGGAGACAGGAGCGCGGTTGCCTTTGCACACGTCTAGTACCTGTTTGATTCCGGAAGCTGGACCTGTTCAGTTTGGGAGTTCCAGATGTCACTTTTATTTAGTTTAGGTAATTGTTTATTTTCTGTAATTAAACAGGTGGCATTATACTTATATATTTTGTAAGTAACTATTATCTGTAATTTGCATTCTTATGTGTTTTGAGAACAAGTGGTTGTTCAATTAGTTTTAATATTAAAAAGTCCTTAGTTTCCATCCCTCATCCTGGGATGAGGCAGACGGGAGGTGAGAATTTGGGTGGCGACAGAGCGAGAGTTCAGTAGCTTCGGGGAACCAGGAGGAGTAACATGTGGGAGATAAGTCTGTTACTTCTTGTTGTGCCATATTTTATTATATTATATTAAGTGAAATGACAATACTTTGGTTTGTTGTATAAGTTAACTTTACCATCTGTGTTTTTATATTATACTGTCTTGAATATATATCTATATAATATTTTGTATCTATTCTTCAGTCCTAAAGGAAGATTTTTATTTATGTGCTCATTACTTATTAAGGGGTTATACTGGTGACCCGCTTTAGAGAGCAGCAGTGGTATCCCTAGACGTAATTAAAGCTTGGCTGCTGTAGGGTCACGAGCCGTAACGAACGATAGGTAACACAGCGCAGGAGACGAGGAGGAGGGCGCACCTAGAGAGGTCAACTGTCGTTAACGAGGTCCCCCCCATCTCGGTCTGAGCGTTCACTCCTGAGCAGAGGCTTTACTTTCGTCACGGGCCCCCCTTCCTGGCAAAAACGCTGCTAGATCGCAGCGCAGGCCTTAGAAGACCTAGAAACCCATACGTGGAGCACCCTCTGGACCCAGGGCCCCCCCAATAAAATCCCAATCCCCCCCTGAGGCATAGACCTGCCACTCTCTCACTGTCAGCACGCTACCTAAACCGAGCCCGCCCCATGCAACCTAACCCTTTCCGCCTTAACGGCCTCCATGAGCAGATTCTACAGGCTTCCAGGTCTCTCTAGTAGAAGATCGACACCCGCCCCTTGTGCCACCTGCAGTCCACCCTATGGGCAGCCCTATGGGATCTCGAGCAGCACAGGGACGTAGTCGTCAAGCCCGTGGACAAAGGAGGAGCGGTCACCATGATATAGGACAGAGGTAATTATGAGAGAAATGGAAAGGCACCTCTCAGATACGACCACCTAACCCGTACTCAATGGCCAGGTCGCCCTGGCGAACGCCCAAACCTGAAGCAGGACCTTGGTCCTGGATTTCTACAGGAACGAGGGACAAGGAGGGATTTTCAGAGCTGCAGCCAGGGATTTCTTCATATCCTTAAACTCTGAGCTCCCACCCCCTGTACCTGCTCCCAAAAATACACAAGGGGATTGACCCCATTACAGGTTCCTGGCCGGGGCGCCGGGTTCTCAATGGCTGTAGGGCTCCTACACGTCCAATAGATTGGATCTGCACGGCCCTCCTCAACTCCCTCCTGCACCTACTGGATGAAAGGTTAGTTGACAACCTATTTCCTTGTGAAACTAAGCAATCAACGACTCTATGGGACCGGTCCCGGCGCAAGCAACACTGTTCTCCTTGGGCATCGGCTCCTAGTACCCTAGCATTCCCCAACGTTAAGCAGCCACGGTCGTGGCAGATTTCTTCGTCGACAACGTACACAGGATACAACAGGCCCTCAGGGACGCTGGAGTCTGGCACCCCCCCCCCCCTCCTAGCCCGTCCGCTCCTGGTAGAAGCCATCTCTCACGTGATGAGGGACAGTCCTGACGTTCAACGGCGCCACCTACAGGCAAGTAAAAGTTACTGCCATTGGAGCCTCTAGCAGAAATCTTCGTCCACCAAGTTTTCGAAGTCCAAAGGATGAATCACCCCAACAACCCTCCGATCTACTCACGCTACATAAACGATATCTTTGGAGACTGGAGACTTGGTCCCCCCCCCCCAGGTATTGGACTCTTGCCATGCATGGGCAAATGCGGTTCATACAAACCTGCATTTTACGATCGAGAGGAATGCAGAGGAGATGAATTTCCTTGACACAACAGTCTAAATTGATCCAGTCAGTAGGCTCCTCTGCACTAGAGCCTACTATAAACTGTCCAACCTACATACGTTCCTCGGATACGATTCATGTCACCCAAGGCCCCTCAAGAACTCTCTCACTTTCTCCCTATGTTTATGCTTAAAAAGGATCAATAGCAACGATGAGACCCTACAGATTCAGCTCCAGGACCTCTGGGAGAAGTTCTGAAACAGAGGGTTCACAGTAGTAGTACTCCAGCGAGCCGATAGGAACCTACGAGACTGCACAGGGGAACAACAACTTCGACCAACTGGAGTCCTACCTGAGCTGCTGTAGGGTGCAGACGTGTCGTCTGACCGCTCCGGCAGTTTGGGGAGGTTGCAGTTTTCGCCAGCAGGGGGTGAGTGTCTCTACCCTCCCTGCTGTCCCTGCCTGGTGTTGACGTGGCGCTTTTACGATGAGCGGCCATCTTCCCGCTGTTGAGAGGGTAAACTCCATGGGTTTGGAGTTTACCTGCCGTGCAGGGTATCCTCTCATTGAGCAGGTCATGTGTGACGTGCTACATGTCCTGGTCGAGGAGGTCTACGGGGTTGATCTGGTGACTGCTCGCCCGGGTGATCATGAAGTTTGTGGGTGAGGAGGCGTACCGTGGATTTCTCCCGCGGTACGAGGGCCGTACCTTGACGTTGTTGGATGGCACTGGTTCTGTGGCCATATCTGATCGGAGTGGTGCTGTGACGTATGTGAGCGTCCATGGGGCCCCCATGGACTTCCCCGAGTCCCTTCTCCGGCGTTTCTTCCAGAGATTTGGCTCCGTCGTCAGTGTGAGGATGCACAAGCTGTCTTCTGGAAAATATGCGGGGTTGAAGACGAACATTCGTACCCTCGGGGATGCGCCTGAGGTCGGACATTCCATCCTCTGTCCGACTTTTAGGGTCCTACGTGCGGGTGTATTATGCCCGGCAACCCCGTACTTGTTTCCGGTGTGGCATGTTGGGGCATCAGGCTGCCGGATGCACTGCGGATCCGGTTGCTCCAGTCAACTTGTTCCGGGAAGAAGATTTCCCACCGCTCCCTCTGGAGGAGGTCTCCGGGGATGAAGAGGTGAGCCTTTAGTTAGCAGATGCGGCTCCCCCTACGTCGCCGGACGTTCCTCCGGTTGTTACAGACTCTCCTCCGGGTCTTGCTTTGCCATCGGATGGTCTACGTGCTCCTGTCGCTGTCTCCGCTGCTCCTGAAGGCCTTCCTAGTGATCATTGTGACGCGCCGCTGCCTTCTCCCTTGTCTTTGGCTGCTGCGCCTGGCCCTATGTTCTCGACTCGGGTCCCGGATGTGCTGGGTGCTGGGGTGGCTGCGGAGCCTCCTGCTGTGTGTGTGCGAGTTTCCCCTGTGGTGGAGGCTGCTGCCGTTCTGCGTCGGGCGTCGGTTCGTCCAGCTGGTGGGACCCGTGTTTTTGGGTCTGCTTCCGGCTCCGACGATCTCCGGCCGGAGCCCAAGCGTTCCAGGCGTTCGTCGTCTGCCTGGGCCGATGTTGGGGAATTCGGTGACTGTGGGTCCTTGGGAGTTGACTGTGTGGAACCGGATATGTCGCTGTCTCCACGGTTGGTGGTTGCAGAGGTTCATGTGCATGCTGATGCTGGTGCCAGGTCTCGGGGGTGCCTTCCGTTCCTTCTCCGCCTGGGGATTCTCCGCAGTGGGTAGTGGTGGCTCCCGCTCCCAGGGATGGTGTGGTTGCTGGTGCTGGGCGTGGCCTGGTTGTGACATTACGGAAGGATGCGCGCTGCCCTGGTTCCCTGAAGTCGTCTGGTGGCTGAACATAAGACACCACCACCGGGGCACCAGTCGTCCACGGCACCACCGTGGCCGCTGGTGCCCCGGTGGTGGTGTCTTATGTTCAGCCCCCTCTTGTGAGGGTGTGTGTTGGGGATCTGGGGGTGTCGTGACGCTGAACCCCGGTTCATTCCGAACACAGCGATTACACAACACAACACCTTGCCTCAGCAACTATTGTGGGTATGGGTATTGGAAGTGTATTGACCTAATAGAGTATGTTAATGTTATTATTTGTCAGAGTCTATTCTTTGTAATTAAATGACAAAACCCGACGGCCTTTAAATACCTTCCATATGTTCATTCATTGTGTTCCTGTACAAACCTAGTGGTACGCCTCAAGGGTCTGGTGTGTAGGAGTATAGGTGGTAGTAACGGTTGCTGAGGCAAGGTGTTGTGTGTTGTGTAATCGCTGTTTTCGGAATGAACCGGGGTTCAGCATCACGACATATTTGGTGGCAGCGCAAACAGGTTTTGGAACACTGTGTGAGATGAAGGAAGTGTGGTTCTGGTTTAGTTGGTGAGGGAATGTTCGGGAAATGGTAGACGTCGGGTTGTGGTGAGAATGGTGGTTACTAAACGGAGGAAAGAAGGGTCAGGTGAGACCAGGTCAGAGGATTTAGTTAATTAAAGGGACTAGGCCATTGTGGGGCACATGTGTGGTTTATTTCTTTCTTTCCAGATTCCCGCAAGCGGAGATCCAGAGGACTTCTCAGTTCAACTCCCACAATCAGACTGGCCCCAATCAGCCATCTACCTCAATCATTTCACCCCGCCTCTCAAGGAAGGTATAATCCGATTAACCTTGTCCCTAGAAGCGGTAATCTTGTTCCTAGAAGCCTGAAGAAGAATAATTCCTCTTTCCAGGAATTATTAATTTGGCTACGCAGCTGTAGTCTTAATCCCTTGACCTTTCTTAGATATGTGATCCATAGTCTGTCTACTTAATATGTACTTCCAATCATCATTCGTTAAGTGTTGTAGTAATGATCCTCTAACTAATAATCCCTACTAACTTGTGGATTACAACAGGGGACGTGTTGCCGGCGTCGGTGATGCCACCGAGTCACTGGTCGACGATTGCCGAGTTACTGCTGAATGACGAGCCGGGGGAATTTCATGGTGGGGGTGTTCCCTTGATGTTGGGGATTGTGGCAGTTACTCACGTCAGGAGTGATACCATTTGGGTCCCCTGCTTGCGAGTGTTTGTAGCTAGGGTTCCGGATGACATGGCGTCCCCGGTGGGTGTACGAGACCCTTGGGGGTGGTTACGTTGGGAGGCGTTCAATGTGCGTTTCCCCCGGGCTTTGTTCCCGGGCAAGTATGTCCGCTGATTGGCCGGTGTTTTGCAGAGTGTGTATTCTCTTCATGTATTACCTTGTATTACCATGTTGTATTGTGTTTTCTTTTTAATTTTCCCCTTTGTTTATATATATGATTTGTTGGTGTGTGCATTGTCTTGTGTTATGTTTCATTTTCTAAATTATGATGTGTTTTGTTGTCGGTCCTTCTGACCGGTGTTTGTTTGTTTTGTTTATTTGCTTACATTATTTGCTTGTTTGTTATTGTTTTTGTTCTTTAATTTGTCTTGATGTATGCTGTTCCTCCATTTTTGCTAATTATTGTCCTGTGCTGTCGGTCCTTCTGGCCGGTAGCTTCTGTATTTTGTTTTTGTTTTCTCTGATATTTTATTGTATTTATTGTCTTTATCTTGCATGCTTGCATGTAAAAATAAAAATAAAAAAAAAAAACTTCGACCAACACGATGCGATCCCCTAGCTCACGGCATCTTCCTTGCAACTTCCTACACGGGCCTAGAAGAACCGCTCAGAGCAGCACTCTGGGACGTGTGGACCTGGCTACATGACACGTACAGCAACCACCCGTCGAAGGACAGGTTCCCACAAGAACCCCCGATGCTGGCCTGGAGACCAGGCAAGTCCCAAAAGGACCGCCTGGTCTCGGCAGCATTACGGTAACCAGATGGCTAGTACAGTGGAGTACAAGCCTAACGAGTGTTCCAGGAAGATCTAATGAAAGGCTGGGGCCCTCAAAACGGCCTACCCAACTGCTTAACTAGAGGCGAACCGCCCTTCTGGAACCCATTACTGAACTGGGGATAGAAACTCTCACACACTTAAAGCTTTTAAAGTGATTAGCACCTCGGTTGACGGGGAAAGGGGGGAGGTCCTGGTGGGGGGGAGGTCCTGGGAGGGGGAAACGGGGCTTAGTGAGGCCCTACACCTTGAAACACTGAGATGACTCTGGAAGAGCTACTTGATGCTTTAAAAAGTGGCAGCTCTACTGCTCCGGAGAAAGATGGAGTAACGTACAACATTCTTAATTATTTAGCCGGTATAAAACTTAGTCCCTTACTTGATTTGTTTAATATGAGTTATAGGGAGCGAAAGTTACCAAGAAAATGGAAGGAGGCTGTCATCATTCCTATACTTAAGTCAAACGGAGGCTACAGGCCTGTATCCATAACATCCTACTTTTATAAACTGATGGAAAGTATTTTGTTAAATAGGCTACTCAACCCTGTAGGTGATAAAACCATTGAGACTATTGGACATGTTATCAAAGGCAAAAGTACTGCAGACTGTTTCAAAGTGTTTGTCTAATGTGGATGACAATTGTAGAGGACTTTACAAAAATGGAACTCTGTGTAAGGACGGTGGTGATAAGGGTGGGACCTGGGCTGTCTTCCCTAGTCACATGATTCCACCCCCCCCCCCATCCCCATCCACCGAGACTCGAAAGCCCCAGGGAATCAACTTGTGCCCCAATCTAACATATCCAAAACTTTTCCACTCTGCAGCCCAAGGGGGGGGGGAGGGGTCTAGTAGGGACGGCACTACCTCATCGCTGCCAAAACCAATTCTGTGCGTCTCCTAGTATCCAACTTATTACCGCAGTACATTATGTAACAATATGTACGTGTATTTAATATTACCAGTTGTGTAACTAGCTTCACAAAATTGTCAGTTGCTTAGCTTAACAAGCAATTGGGTTCAGTTTCTGAACCAATTATTTGCCTCTAACCATTTCCACCACCGCCCATGGGATGCATATTTAAAATATATATTTTACTTAAAGTACAAAAGTGCGACACCTGGTCTCCTAACTCCTCAATTAAACCCAGCAGCTAAGGACTTGATTAATACCAATAACATTGGTATTAATAGTGATGAGGGCTGACAAGTGCGCTACATGCGTCACACTACAGTGTGTTTTGAGAAAGGTACAGCTGTCCTAACAGACAGGAATATAATGTTATTACAAGAGACCCTACAGAGCAGCCAGTCCTCATTAACAAAAGCCGAAGTCTATTCCATACAACAGCCAAATCCCGTTTATGAATGAAAAACGGTTATTACACGATTCACCTGATGGCATTTGAACACTTTCTGAACAAGTGCTTCACTGATGTTTGTACGAACCACAACTTGGCAGATGCACTACAATTAATTTTATTCAAAAGAATATGTTCAAAGAACAAAGTAGTAATGTACAAATTGTAGCAACAGGAGTTACACAACCTATGAAGCCACTATTACGCACAGCGTCTCGGGTAAACAAACACTTAACCCACGTAGTACAAATACAAATAATCGCCCACAGAACCTAAACACCTAACCTAACCAATGCTTAAACATGCACAGTTTGCTAATATATAGCAAAACTAATTTATATTAGAGAAAATCCCTATTTTGAAAGAACAACATGTTAAAACTGATATTCTTTGGGGTCGACCACTGGATGGAATGGACTTGCTCTGAGGACAGCTTAAACAGACTTTTTTAAATCTTGTGAACTCCCTCACAGAGGTAGCGAATGTAATGATTGAAGGCTTAAAATTAGAAAGTAACAGTTTATTTTGAATCGGTTACTTTTTTGGCAATGGTAATGTGAAGACCCACAAACCTGGCTAACCCCTTAGGCCTATAATTTTGCAGATCCCCAAGACAACTTGTATACTGGCAGATATATTGAACCAAATAATATCTCAATGCCTCCCAACCACAGTCCCTTTTAAACCTAGCAACGAATTCATCATTCTTAAAATGATAAAACCCCACAAGATCTTAGCTTTCCTTGACCTTGAAAGTCTTCATTAACGTACCAGTGGAAAGGACCCTCTACTGTGTATAGAATATTACGTAATCACACAAACGTGACTGCATAAATGAGAAAATCCGTAGGAGCCGTGATGAGGGTTCGAACCTATGTGTGGGTGTTCCCACTCACAAGCTTTGGTTCGAACCCTCACACGGCTTCTACTGATGTTCTCATTCGTGCAGTCACGTTAGTGTGATTACTCTTAGTATTAAAGGGGAAGAATCAGAGGTAGAACATTCCTGGATGACAGAGCCAGAGTGCATGGGGGAATT
The DNA here is from genome assembly GCF_040958095.1 of Procambarus clarkii. Lineage (NCBI taxonomy): Eukaryota > Metazoa > Arthropoda > Malacostraca > Decapoda > Cambaridae > Procambarus > Procambarus clarkii. The sequence goes on along the minus strand of NC_091161.1, from coordinate 22,327,748 downwards.
GTGTGAAACTCCTGGTCAGGCTTCAGTAGAAGCCTCAGGAAATCCTTGCATGTTCAGTAGAACTCCAGGTTGCAACCCTTATACCATGTTGTGGCCTAGTTGACTAGGACGTGCGCGTGGGAACACCCACCAAAAAGGGTCAAACCCTCATCATGGCTCCTATGGATTTTCTCATTAATACTATGTTTCCTCTTTGCTTCTTGCTGAAGATCTTTGGGTGCACTACGCTGTAATCTGAGAGTACCTCAGGGGTATACACATTGTTTAAGCTGCTGTTCCCTAAGTTGAAGGGAGTTATAGTTATCCATATATATAATGGAAACCTTTGCTCTTCAGTGGTGCCATCAATGTCTTTAAAATTGTTTTCTCCCCAATTTCTGCATATACTTCAAAATCGAAGATGTAACCAGTCTTTGATTCAGCTAGTATGTTCAGCCTTACTCCATACTTACCAGGTTTATTTGGATTAAACTCTTTTGAAGATAGACGGCCCGAACATGTCACTGTGCCATCATCCAGACAGATGTTTGAGGAATATAGTATGTTTTGAACTTGTTTGTTAGATATACCATTATTGTTCTAACTTTAATGAGAACAATATTGTCTGTATTCTGTATTGTCTTTTGGAATGGTATTATTTTGAGTATGAAAATACTTAGCAATCGTTATCACTTTGAAGTTATACAAAAACGGAAAGAAGCTACATGCTACATTTTACCAGTACATTGATATCATTGGCATCTACATAACTCCCATCAACTGTGTCAGTCGCAAATGTCTGGCAAACACTTTTTACATTCACTTCTTTCCACTCATTGTTTGCTTGGTTAGGAGCAGTGAACAGGTTGTCATGCATTAAAATTTGTTTCACATGCCAAATATTTCAGTAAATCTCGCATAATAAATAACTGAGCAAGTTCCTGAGGTGTGGTTGGTGCTGGGACAGTCAAGCCTGGTGGTCCAGTAGAACACTGGTGCTGGGACAGTCAAGCCTGGTGGTCCAGTAGAACACTGAACAAATGGAGCAGTGTTGTCAGTAGACCAGGCATCACTAGAACTGGTATGTGGGGTTCTAGTGGTAAATGAATCACCTGCATGTAGAGGCTGTATCGATAGCCACATCAACATCACTATTCATTTTGTACCATCCTCACCGGCTGTTTCAGTTTCTGCCACTTAACTTTCAACATCACTCAATTTACATTATGAAAATATTATTGTGGCAGACCCCAAACCTACACACACAAATAAAAGCCACACGAGACCAGAAGGCATGGCAGCATGTGCAGAATACCCCCGTTGAGAATCAGAGGTGCAATAGGTACTCTGAGAACTATCGACATCAGAGGCCCGAGACTGTTCGACATACTTCCACTACGCATAAGGGGCGTAACTAGCCGACCTCTTAGTGTTCAAGAGAATCTGACAAGCACCTCCAAAGGATACCTGATCAACCAGGCTGTGAATAGCTGCATCCAACAGCCTGGTTGATCAGTGCAGCAACGTGGAGGCCTGATGGAGGACCGGGCCACAGACGTTGAGTCCCTAAATCATCGCAAGGTAACCGTAAGCAGGAGGGTCACTCACTTTCTGCAGTGTCTAGGTCACTGCCTGAAAATTCAGCAACTACAGTCTGAAATTTTTTGGCGAGAGTTTAACGAGTTCATACTTCTTGCAAACACTCGCTAGCTTTTCCATAGTGTTTTTTTCAAGATGGATTTGCTCTTTTCTTGATCACTATCCACCAAAGAGTAAATTTAGTGAAAAAGACAGTGAAGAAAACTGAAGAAAAACAGGAAACTGCACACGTTTGGACATGGGTACAGCACTGCGGTCACGAGTATGATCACTAAGACGCCGAGACTTATGCTTGGGTGGCTACTCACGTGGCGAAGAGATGCATCGTGGAGTATACACAGGATGGGGAAAAGGTGGGCGCGCATTTTAAAATAAGTTCCATAATCGGACAATAAATGGATTTTCAACAATTATTTTATTTCCATGATGGAGTTAACGTCATGGCCCTGAACAAGTGAGTTTTGTAAATCATTGAGCGATCATCATCGACCAGGAAGTGTATATTATTATTAAAAGCCGACTTATCATCCGAGGCGAAGAGCTTCTCCTGGCCCGGGTCTCTGCACTGCTTCAGCTGATGTCTCCTATGACTTCACTCCCTCATCAGCTGTCCTCCGATGTTGGGTGCACCCTTCAAACCTCTCCAATTTCTAGTAGCCTCAGTGGGTAATCATTGGCTTCACATTCAAGCTTCCTCCTAGCTCAGCCCTCCACTACTGGGCTTTCTCGTAGGAGTCTCAGGTCGCGTTCCCGGAGACCTTCCAGAAACCTCTTTCAGAGGTGTTGCAAAGGCTCGTGTGTCTACTAGCCAACTCGACACACTAATAAGCTACACTAGCGCTGAGAGCCACACAGCCAGTCAATACTTGTTGGCTAATATTTAACACTGTCTGCTGATCAACAGTTTTTCGGCCCGACATAACTCTTACATTAATCAAAACCCATCCTCCGAATTGACAGTACGGTTTAATACTAAGTGTAATAAGTACAATTCCTGACTGCTAGGAATAGTACACAATTACACTTGTGCTGTTACATTTACCTCCCCATTTTCGGAGGATGGGCTGCAGTGAGTAACGTTTCCTGTCACTGCACTACAGAATTTGTTAACACTTACCTCTATTTACCTTTAACTCTTGAATGGCCATTTTTGCACTGGTGGTACTTGCGCAAGTGTCACTGGTCACCGACTTCCTGACCCCCTCACTTCGTAGGGACTGCCTTGAAGACCTGGAGGATAACACTGCACTGTTCACGTTTACTCCGGGGGCCAGATTCACTTAGCAGTTACGCAAACACTTACGAACCTGTACATCTTTTCTCAATCTTTGGCGGCTTTGTTTACAATTAATAAACAGGTAATGAACTCCGAAGCACCAGGAGGCTGTTATTATAACAATAACAACCGTTGATTGGAAAGTTTTCATGCTTGTAAACTGTTTTAATAAATGTAACCAAAGCCGTCAAAGATTTGGGAACGATGTACACGTTCGCAAGTACTTGCGTAACTGCTTTGTGAATCTGGCCCCTGGAAGTTTGGCTGATGTCCTTGGTCACTTCATTAAGCTGTGAGGCGACCCTCACTAGGCCCTCGATCAGTCTTAGCTGTACAACTTCTATCATCATATATACCTCTTCAAAAGGTTATCGGCTACTCAAGTAATGAAGAGGTCATTGTTTCCTATTTGAAGCTTAACTCTACAGCACAAAAGGAAATCCTGCAAAAAACTTTAAACACTGAATCATACATCCTTCCTCGTCCAGGCCTGAGGTAACAGTGACAGAGTTAGGGCATATGAGCTGTCTCGTAGCTCGGCTCGTCCCTGACAATCTCGGGTCACCTTTAGATTAGAGGAAGGTGCAGGGCTGTGGCCAATCACGCATCTCGTTGCATCCTTGGGTATGCCAGTGTGCCTCTAGGCGAAACCTACTCCCTTATAACTCTCAGGCTCAAAATTTAGGGAATATTAGGTTAATACATTCCCTTGCAAATTCTTTAAAACTGAATTTTTAACAAAATCGTGAAACTCACACTTTAATTACAAACTAAAACATTCCTTTGGTCACCTAGCACGTTTGTAGGATAGATTTATGTATCGTTCCACCTCTGGCCTGCTTGTGCTGCTCAAGACCTCGTTGTCTCAACCATGTCCCTACATTTAAGTAATCGAAGCCTGGTGTAATACACTTTTTCCTATTTATTTATTTCTTCAAAATAAGTGGTTCGTAATTGGTCAAATTCTTGTACCATCCCACAGATCCTGATGTTGGAGCTGCAGTGTTGTGGTCACTACATCTTCTGCATTTCTGTATCTCTTAATTATTTGCCTAATCCATGCTAGATTCTGCTATGTAAATGTTTACATTTTTTCTCTTGGTTGAAAGATTTGCAGCTTTGTCTGCAAAGGCATTCCCTAGTATTCCTACTCGATTTGGCACCCAGTTGACAAATATTATGCATTATATTAAGCCTAAGACTTAATATTTATTAAGTGTTAGGCTTAATATATTCGTCCATCTGGGAACCCTTATTATGTGTCTCAATGCTTCGTTTTGAATAACCAACATATGCCCACTAGCCAGGAGAAAGTAAAGCAGGTAAAGCATTATGACTGTCCCGCTCCTAGACGGGGCTGTGATTGCTCCTATTATATTCAGTTGCAAATTTGCCTTTATTGAATTTTCTGTTTGGATGTCATTTTAGAATCTATCCATACGCCAAGATATTGGCATTGAGTAACCCACTGCATGTTATTCTTGAAATAACAAGGTGCATGATTTACCAGAGAGCCACTAACCCCAGTGGACTCTACGAGAACAGGAAACCGGCGGCTTGAAGCTCCCCACCATTTGCCTTTATGATCTTTTCCAAGTATATTTTAAAAAAAGTTTTGGCAGTTACGGCTTCGAAGGGTAGGCGTTTCCATGGGTTAATGTGAATTGTAGGTGAAAAAGCATCTCCTGTTCTCAGTCCTACATTGTGGCTTGTTAAGCTTGAAACCGTTGCTTCTTGCTTGTGATACACATGACCGTGTGAAGAAAATATCCGGAATCGACATCCTCTAACTTGTTCAGTATTTTTGATGTTTCAGCGAGATCCGCCCCGTCATGCCTGGTTTGCAGTGTTAGTCCTGTGGCCTTCAAACGTTCCTGATATGTAAGATGATTGGCGCAACCTGTCCTCTTACAAATTACGTCGGAATTTGGCCGGTTGCCCGTATCGCCGAAAATGGACGTAATTTGAAAATAGTAACTAATTGAAAAGTTTTGAATTTTTGTTAACCAAAGCAGCAAGTTAAGTGTCCTCTGGTAGGTTAGGAGGGCAGGAAGAGCTAAAGCTTCAAAACGTCATGAAAACCGTTAATTAAAAGTTACCTCTCCTAACCTAAACGTGTAAGCAGGACGACTCTAAACAGAAAACAGGGCAGAACATCACTTTCGTGAGCCAATTTTAATTTTAAATTCCGTCCACTTTTGGCCACACCGGCAAACGTGCGAAAAACGGCGTAATTTTAAGAGAACAGGATGGCAATGACTTCTGTTGCCCAACGTAGCACCTTCTTCAGAGCTGCTGTCCCTCTAAAAAGGAGGTCTCCGTGCATGCAAACAAATATAAATGGGGGTACACCAGAGATGTATGCAGGTGAACCATTACCTTGGTTTTCCTAGTCAAAATTACGCTTGATATTCCCGAAAGTTTCGTTAGCTTTTCTGACTGTTGCACCCACCTGTCGTGCAACTTTTAACGAGTGGTGGATTTTGACTACAAGGTCAAATTCTTCATCAATCTGCTGTAATGTAATGCTATTAATATGGTAATCGTGGCGAGGGTTGTCTCACGTGCATGGTCTTACTTTTGTCGATATTAAAGAGCATTTGCCAGTCTTCTGACCATTTGAGGAGTTCATGTAGCCCTTTTTAAGGCTTTAATATTGTCATTTCCCACTTTACCATAACTCTGCATCGTCTGCAAATTTCGTGATGTGGTTTGTAATATTCTCATCTGTCAATTATGTATATGAGAAAGGGAAGGTCCCAAAATGGACCCTTGTGGTCCCCCACCTACCACATTTCTCCATTCAGTTTCGTTTCCATTTAGCACATTTAGAAAATCCTTTGTTTTCTTTCCATCAACCAGTGTTTTGCCCATTCTAATATTTTAGTATTTATTCTATGGACCTAGTAATTTGCTTGTCAGTCTTTCATGTGGTTTCTTATCAAAACCATTAGCAAAACCCATGTATATTACATTCACTGGAAGGCCTTTTTGTAGCTGGTTACCGTTTCCAATAATGTGAGCAAGTTCGTATGGCAGAATGTGCTTTTAACAATCATGTGGTTTTGATTGTAAAAGATTGTACACTGACAGATTGTGAATGATTCCCTCCCTGAGGATTCTCTCCATGAGTTTGCAGATGTATGATGTCAAGCCGATTGGTTGGTAGTTTTATACCGAGCTCTTTCTGCGTTTTTTTTAATTGGGGTGACATTTGCGTATTTCCAATCTAGGGGGACATCCTCTTTGTCCTGATATTCTGTGTAAAGTAGTTTCAGCGGTAGGTATAGTTCTTCTGCCAGTTCCTTTAAGACTTTGGATTTGATTCCATCCACACCTGGGGCTTTCGAGTCTTTTAGCCTGTGAGTGCAGTCACCTAGTCTTTCTGCCTTATTTCTGTGCCGATATTTTGTTTTGTCAAAATGCTGAATTCAGATGTTACTTTATCTAGCGCCACTTGTGCTTTATTCATAAGTGAAGGACCTGTGACAACTACTGCTGCTATATCATCGGCATAGCTTAGGAATTTAACTCCTGCGAATGTCATGGTAACGAGGTTTTCTATATGGATGTTAAAAAGAATAGGACTGAGGACGACTCCTTGTGGAGTACCATTCTCATACAAGTGTAGTCTGACACTAGGCCTTTCAGCTTTACTCTGGCATACCTGTGAATAAGAATTTTGAATCCATGCTAGAATTTCTGACTTTTTATAATTAATTCATGTAAAAATGCTTGTTAGCCTCCAAGTTCGAATGCTTTTTCCTAGATCAGGGAAGATGACTAACCGAACCTGAGTTGACTCTTACTAGTAATGTTGCTATGAAGATTCCAGTACCTACTCTAGTAAAACCATATATATTCTTAGGCATATCTCCAGTCTTTCACAGTAGCCTCTAAGGCTATCAGTTCAGCAATTTGAATAATTCGTTATGTTAACGAAATTGGTCTAATTGCCAGGGTCTTTCGGTTTAGCTAATCGGCATGATGTCTGCTTTCTTCCAAGAGGTCGGTAGTTTGTCGAACTCCCAAGATGCATTGATAACGTACAATATCCCTTGTTCTCCATCAGAACCTGCGTGTGCATTCACCGAGTACTGTAATGTTATCAGCACCTGGTGCAGTGTCATTGCCACCTTTTTTGGCTTTGATTAGTTCTTGTTTAGTAACGAGTCACATTCGTCATTTGTAGCTATGCTCTTCCGAATGGCCGTCAACTTCTGTTTTTCCTTTCCATCTTCTGACCTTTGCAGGAAGCTGTTATGAAGCTTCACCCGCAAACTAGACAGCAAGTCACTGCCTCCTGCAATGGTTAAATACATGCATGTTGTCGGGGTGGTCGACATAACTGTTTATAATCTGTCTCCATATCTTTCAAAGACCTATGTTTATTTAGAGTAACTTAACTCAAACCATCTTGCCTCCTCTCTTTAGAAACTGGTCGAACTTCATATATCACTGCTCTTAGCAGAGTTATTCTTTCATGTGTGCAGTTTCTCTAGAGATTTATTGTTGACTGGTGTTTTGTTCTCTAACTTCACTACCGTAGAACCTATAGTTCTTTCGTTTTGTGTTTCCTGGAATAGCTATTTCAGCAGCTGTAATGGCTTCCTGGAGATTGGTCTCGTGTCCAAATCCTTAGGTGGAGAGTATGTAGTAGGCCATTTTCAAGCTCGTTCTGGTATATATTCCAGTTGGCCTTTATTACATTCAACGTAGGTTGTGTGTGGGTGGTGTTGGAGATCTTTCTATGTTTAGTGTTGTGATAGTAGCATAGTGGTCACTGGAGATCACCGGGTCTACTTCACACTTCGCCTGATGCTTGAATGCAGTTGCAATTAACTTTAGAACCTCCTTGAATGTGTGAGGGATGGAGGGAGGGAGGGGGATTCTCCAGGGTTAAGAAGTGTAATCTCGGGTACTTCTCAGAACTTTAGCTAAATGGCTCATCTGCATTGGCTGGCCAGTCACGCCTACCTAGTGATTATAAGCATTAAAATCCCAGGTAATAATTATATCATGCATATCCATGGCAAGCTCTTCCTCTGCTAGTTTAAATATAGGGGCTTTTAGACGTTACATACGAGGAGCTCAATAGCAGCCATATTCACTGTTACTGCTAATACCTCTACTCATCACCACACGAATCTGGGTCTATTTTCTTGCATAATATAGTGTTACGTGACAAGGATCATTAACCCTTAGTGTCCTTTGTTCATGCGGTATAATACATTGATATCCAGCTAATTTGAAGGATGTTATGGCTGGGTAGACAGATTCATGCAAAACTGCTGCTTTTGCACAGATTGCAGCTTACAGAAGTGATTTTTTATTTCCAAGACATTGTTTGTTCCAATGCAGAATTCGTAATGAACAGATAACCGATTCTGTTGGTGTTGCCTTTCCTAGTAGAACTCCTCTTCGGAATCAACAACCAGTCTCCACTTCGCTAGCAGTGTCGCTGCAAATCGGACTGAATTGATTGTTCATGGGTGCATTACAAGATTCCGTTGATCTTGATTCGCCACTGCTTCCTGCAGTTGCTTTTGGGGATCTTTATGGTCTGATGTGACTACCCGACTGTTAGTGGTAGTTTGTATGTCCATGTGTTTTCCTCTTGTGCTCTGTCTTGTACTGTTTCTTATGTAACTGGTGTGCTGCACGATCTTCTCCATTATTACACAAGTGATTGCTCGAGTCTTGTTACGAGGCATTCTGCGTCGTCTGTATGCAATTTTTAATGGTCTTTGCCATGATCTTCAATGTTTTTTGAGCAAGACCTCGTTAAACTGTCAATCTGTTTTGTTGACACCGAAAGTGGTTGTATTTTGTTTCCATGTTTTATTTCAGCAGTGGGTTTGTTCGTTTTCCGATTCGGAGTTTCTCGAGTTGTGTAATGAATTGTGTTCTATGAGCGTTGGCATCTGTTGTGGCTGTGCACGAGTGATCCAGACGATGTTGGTGCATGTACTGCTGGTCTGTGATTATCCTGACCAAAGCTGTCTGCACCTTAACTTCCATTTGGTTGTTCTCCAGGAATAATATTTCATCCTCAGTATGGACATTTTGGCTGTTGTGGTCTAGTTTCCCTTATGCTTGGCTGTTGTGGTCTGGTTTTCCTTGTGCTTGGCTGTACAGCTCTTGGTTGGATGCCCCAGGCTGTACACACTGCATCTCTCCTGTCCAGTGCAGCGTGTTTGAAGGTGGCCGTAATTTCTGACCTGAAGTAGTACACGGGTTTCGGAACGTATGGTCTGTTAATATATTCCCTAATTTCCAAGACAACGTTTCTGGCGCATGTAAAATAACAGTCCTTGAATCGGACGTGTCACTGCTTTGTCTATTTTTGTGCGGCACCGTTTTGCAACTAAGATTTGCATATGTTCTAGTTTTGGATCCAATAGGGAGTCTATTGGATATCCCAACAGCACGACTCTTGTGCGTCTTTCTGAAGGGTCCAGCTTTTCGAAGCATTCAGGTTTTCTTTGCTGGAATGTTACCGTTTCTAGGTAATTTGCAGTCATTTGGTTTGGTTGTGTCACTTTATCCTTGCTCGTTGACAGTGATGGAAAGTTTGAACTCTGGTTGCCTCTTTTCCATATCAGTTACTATGCGATATGCTTCAAGAAAGTTGTCTATCTGTATTATGAATTTTGGAGTTTTTGAATTTTAAGTCTGCAATTTGGGAAGATGTGCCGAGTCTGACACAGGATAGTGTGTGACTGATGCTGTCCCCTCTAGGTACATTATATCGGGATTCTTGCTGTTAGAAGTACTTTGTGAAACCTCGATAGCAATTCTCATTTCAACTCTTCCTCTAAACTGTCCCTCCTCATTGTCTAAAAACTGCCTCCATTTTTTCTTTCTCCTCAACTTCGTTTTGATGTATCCCAGTAATGAGCCGATTCACATTCCTACCTAATGCCTGAGACACTCCTAGGTCTGCATAAATTTATTTCACTTCAAAGGGAAGGGATATTAAAAATATTATACAAATATTTTCCCATGTGGGCTTAGAGATATCTAACACCTAGTTGAGCTGTTTGGTATAGCTTTCTGTCAAGCTCAATACACCTTTTAAGGCGTACTGTGGTACATTGTGGCACTGCCCATAGGGAATTACCTGCTCGGTGATAAGGCCCTCACACACACACACACACGAAAAAAAAAAAAGATCGAGAACCGGGCGACTATATCATTGTGGTAACAGTGTGGGTCGCCTGCATACTGGGGTGTGCGCAAATTTAGACATGTGGACAACAGACAGTCAACAACGATATTTATCCAAGCATTGCAGAAGAAATCTGCAACGTTTCTTCCAAACAATAGTGTGACACGCACTCCTGGCGGGCGGACACAAATACAGTCAACATGTTACATCAACAGCTCTTGAATCTGGGTATTGATGGGTTATTCCTCACAAAGCTGCGACGACTTCAGCTTATGATTGCTCATAATCTGAAGTTATTATATCTTCGTTCAATTCTTAATGGATCGACCAAGCCATTAAGTAATATTTTTATTAGCGTCTTTGCCTTCAGACAAAACATGCTAGATCCCTCCCACTTATTAAAGATTCTAGACCACCACTCTTGGCCGCGCACACTCCTGGCGCGCGCGCACTTAGGCAGTTAACATGTATCATCATCAGCTGCACAAATCTTTCCTCGTATCGCTGCAAACCCAGAATGTTTCGTCTGAGAATAACACAAGATCATTACCTCCAACAGATGCTATACAGGGATTGTCCACAAGAGTTGCGAGGGGAGCCAAGTACCATATTCTTATCCATGTCCCCGACTGTGTCCCCGACTGCTACAATCTCTAGCAGCTTCAAGCCTCAGTACTACAGGTACAAACGTTACCATCATCATCCTCCTGGTGGTTCCTGAACCTCGGGCAGCTGTAAGTGCTTGACCGCAGTGGTCACCCATCTGTGGTCACAGCCACCAGCTTGTGTAAATATGGACACCTGGATGTGGATTTGATTTTCAAGAACTTACTATTTGTGTGTTGAATTGTCTATCACTGATTAGTCCATGCATCATAGTCCACATCAATGTGCCTGTCAGTGCCTGAACAGGTGAAGGCCGAGTCTTTGAGACGAAGATTACCTGACCCATCCCTGGCGTGTCCTACACTGGGTTGGTCCAGTGTAGGACACATGTAGGATATTTCCGCTACACTTACCAACTCTCCTCAGGAGAGTCGGTAAGTATAGTGGAAATATCTATTATTTAAAAACGCACATCTGAACACTTTGTAGAGATCATTAAATGTTCTTTGTTATGAATAGTTGATACCTGGTTGATGGGGCTGTTCTTACTACAGTTGCTACTAAGTTGATATCAGTATGTTGACGAACTTTTGTAAATCGTTGAAATTTGGACAGAGAGAAGTCATATTAGTGAGGCAAGTCACAGTGTTAAGAAACCGTTCCCCTCGAGAGGGTTGAGTACCCACCCGATTGGTGTGTACCTCTCAGGTCCACAGAGCAATCACACTAACGTGATTTATCAAAGAAAATAAGGAGCCGTGATGAGGATTCGAACCTATGCGCTGGGCATTCCCAAGAACACGCCCTAGACAACCATGCCATGTTAAGGTTAAAGGATTGCAGCCTTGGGTTCAACTGAACCCTCTAGGCTGCAGTGGAAACCCCTGGAACCCCCGAGAGAAGTGGAATCCCAGGTTGCAGTCGTTTTACCATGTAGTGGCCTGGTTGTCTGGGGCGTGTGGCTGGGAATGCCCAGCGCATAGGTTGCCTGTGCGCATGAGGACTATTTTAAGTCGGTAAATAAATATTTACATTATGCGAGTTCAAACAAGCATTATAATGTTAATTCTCATAAATTCAAGTGTCTGTGTCCATATCAGAGATTTATGACTTAACACTCAATTTAATTGACACTAGATTATCCTTAATACTCATGTATCAACATTAAAAAAATAATTATTTACTTTGTGTCAACCTTTTTTCATTTTTATTTTTAATACACTGGATGACTAACATCACAATTAAGTTAGGTTAGTTTGGTTGGGTTAGAGCATTAATGTACGATTCATAACGCTAGTTAAAAAGAAAAAGTGAAGCTTGCACTATGGGTCACTGTTAGATGGAGGAGCTGGTAGGTGGTGGATAACGGCATGAACTGTTAGATGAATGGTGGATTATCAGGACGATGGATTGCTGGTGGTTAATGGGGCTTTAACAGGGTGGACAGAGATATTTGGTGTTAGTATCACACTTAATTCACTCCCGTACATACAATAAAATTATTTAGTTAGGTAAGGAGTTTGTGATGCATAGACATTATTTACACTAAATGCTAAGAGTGGGAGGAGGCGGGACAGGGAGGGCCATTTTGTCAGCTGCTGAATGGAAGGGGAGACATCCACGAGTGTCAGCTGACAGATGAAAGGGGAGACAGTCACGACTGGGTTTTGCACTTACTTGTACGGGAAAGAATTCATTGCTAACAGTTATTGTATTTCATACCCCCTAAACGTTCGTTCATGCTTGCACTAACCTCGACATGCATATCTACTATCTGTAAACCTTAATTGTTTCACAGAATCAATTTGAAACGTTCCTTGAAATACCCTTTACATTTTTATCCTTTGTAAAGCCTTATTTGCTTCATTGAAACTGACAATTTGAAACTTTCCTAAACGTTTCTCGAGAAACTTAAGCCTAATGCTTACTGTATCTTTCTTCCTAAAACTTAATTACAGTATACCTAATTATCTACTGTACAAATTAATTTGAAACTTTTGTAATTCTCCTCGATTTTCCCCCTTTTCCCTCATTCCCAAGAAGGTTGCCATGAAAATAACATTTGAAATACCATATACTTCCACTACCTAACGTACGAAACATTTACAAAAAACTGTACGAATCATTTTGATTTTCCTTTTAACATCCTAAACCACTTATCCCCCTTAACTATTTTATTTTGAAACTAGAATTTTTTTTTACTAAGCATGCAACTTTGCATGCAACACCATTGCAACGTGACTCCAACATTTTTTATCCTTGCAATTGCTTTGCAATCCAGGACGAAAGGTGTCCGTTACATTCTCAATTCCCCTACTATAACCCTCTGCTAGAACTATTTAATTAAAGTCTGGGGCATGGTATCTTACCTGACCGGTGGATACCGACTATTAATACCAATACCCAAGCCAAATTCACACAAATTCTGATCCATGAGAAAATTAGTAGGATCCGTGAGCAGGAGTCGAACCTATGCTCTGGGGACACAAGCAAACTCCTTAGACAACTGTACCACGATATGGTCAAAAGAATTCCAATCTGGGAAGCTTTTTATTACCCAGAGCAGAGGATCGAATCCAACTCGCAAGCTCTTGCTCATTTTCTCATCGAAAATCACATTCATGCTATTTAGTTGTGCCTTCAGACCCCATCTCTGACATCCTGTATGTGTAAAGTTTGAGAGGATTATACACGAAAGGTTAACATTTCAAATTAGCCCACAACTTACTCCTAACCTGTATGGTTGCCTTCCTGCAAGAAGCAATCAAGTAAGTAATTATCAAAAGAGGGCACCAAACCGGGAAGGCTATGTAGCACCATCAAATGTGCAGAATAATCAGAGGGCGCTAAATATCACCAAGGATGCCAATACGAGAACAAAAACGCATAAGGTGAATGATATCAAAAGTATTCGAGTCACCAAGAATTCTATTGAGGGACAGGCGACCGCGAGGGGCAGTCGGAAAGCAAGACACACGCTCGTCCTGGAAGTCAGAACATTCAAGAAGGACATGCATGACCGTAAGAGGGACAACGTAATTAGGACAATAAGGAGCAGGGCGGCGCTCTATCCAGTGACCATAAGTTAAGCGAGTATGGCCAATACACAACCTCGCCAGAGCTGTTTCCCCATCGCCGGTTACGGTGGTAGGAGGACGACCACGAAGAAACATCATTTAAGAGTACGTAGTTTGTTACTAATAACAGACGACCAAAAAGCCTACCAACGGGTAAGGATGGAGGAATGGATAACCGTGTAAAAGTCGGAATATGGAATACCTTTACGAGAGATGGGACAAGAGTGGACAGCTTCCTTGGCGGCGGCATCCGCACGCTCATTGAAAGACACACCAATATGGCTGGGAACCCAACAAAACTCAACCGACTTAAATTTACTGTGAACAAGAAACGGCCAATGCGGGATCTTGACAACTTCTGGATGAACTGGATTAAAGGATCCGAGAGCCATGAGGGCACTACGAGAGTCAACAACTACAAAGGAAGACTGACAACGAGAAAGCAGGAGACGAAGAGCATAGAGAATAGCATAAAGCTCCACAGTAAAGATGCTAGTCTCCGGAGGTAAGACACACATAAGTGCGATCAGGAAAAACAACAGTAGCTAACACCGTCCGCAGACTTAGACCCATCGGTGAAGACAGAAACGGAGCAGGAGTGAGAAGAAAAGTGCTCAAGGAAAAGGCGTTTTAGAACCGTAGGAGGGGTAAAAGCTTTAGTGATGCGGGTCAAAGATGTACAAAACTGCGGAAGGGGGGCTCTCCACGGGGGCAAAGAAGAAACAACACGAGGAGAAACATTAGAAACACGAACGGAAAGAGAATCCTGTAAGCGAGATAACCGGACAGAAAGAGGGAGGTGGTGAAGAGGAACAGGAACCGCAGGAGGGGTAAAAGTTAAAGCATGACTGAGGCGAGAGGAAGGATGTTGTAAGGACCACGCAAGATAGCGAAGACAGTAGCAATCACGGTGGTCCTGGAGAGATAGGAAGCCAGTGTCAACATACAAGCTAAGGACGGGAGTCGAACGAAAGGCACCAGAACTGAGGCGCAACCCAGTATGGTGCAAAGCATCAAGATAGCGAAGAGTAGAAGGAGAAGCAGACGAGTAAGCAGGGCAACCATAATCGAGCTTAGACAGGACGAGAGAGGAATGTAAAGCAAGGAGTGTGCCTATCCGCTCCCCAAGAAGTATGGGACAATACCCGAAGGCGGGTAAGGCCTTAGAGCACTCAACACGGAGGTAAGAAATATAGGGAGACCAAGACAAACAAGTGTGAGGGAATAACCCCAAAAGCTTCGCAGAATCTTTGTACTCAAGGTGATGACCATAAAGTGACAAAGAGGGACGAAGAATGACCCGTTTCCGAGTAAAAGACTTGCACAAGTCTTAGAAGTAGAGAACTTTAAGCCATGATCGGTGGCCCAAGACGACACGCCATCAATCGCAAGTTGAAGCCGGCGCTGAAGGAGAGGCGAATCATCACCCTGACAGCAAAGGGTAAGATCATCGACAGAGAGCGGAGAAGACACCAGAAGGAAGAGAGGAAAGAAGACCATTGAGGGCAACCAGAAAAAGAGTAGTGCTCAGAACACTACCATGGGGCACACCTTCGTATTGCTGAAAAGAGGCAGAGAGCGCGGTACCAAGGCGCACCCAAAAGGAACGACGAGAGAGGAAGCTGCGGAAAAAGAGAGGGAGACGACCACGAAGGCCAAAAGAATGAAGTTGAGATAGCAACCCGTTCTCGCAAATTCGTAAAGTCAATATTGACTTATTAAATATGTGCATAGGTGACATACTTAACATAATAGATACCCTTAAAAAGATTCATAGAAAACACCGACCTTACCTAACCTTGTTAGTATCTTAAGATAAGCATCTTATTGCTTCGTAATTACATTACTTAACCAATACCTATTATAGGTTAGGTAATAATTGTAAGTACGAAGCAATAAGATGCTTATCTTAACATACTAAGTAGGTTAGGTAAGGTCGGTGTTTTCTATGAATCTTTTTAAGGGTATCTATTATGTTAAGTATGTCACCTATGCACATATTTAATAAGTCAATATTGACTTATTAAATTTGCGAGAACGGGTTGGAGATAGAATATGATACCGCCAAGTGGTGTCGTAAGCCTTTTCCAGGTCAAAAAGGACCGCAACAACGGAGGTCTTCGCAGCAAAAGCAGTACGAATATAGACCTCCAAGTTCACCAGGACATCTGTCGTGCTGCGGCACTTGCGGAAACCAAATTGAGAAGGGGAGGGAAGGTGATGGTGTTCCATGAACCACATCAATCGAACGTTAACCATACGTTCAAAGAGTTTGCAGACACACCTTGTGAGGGCAATAGGGCGAAAGTCCTTAGGGGAAGTTCCCAGAGACCCCGGTTTGCGAACAGGGAGGACAACGGCATCGAGCCAGTGCTCAGGGACTGACAACGACTTCCAGACCCAATTATACAGACTCGGTAAATACGGAAACGTGCACGGAGGGAGATGGCAAAGCATCTCATAATGAATACCATCGGAGCCCGCCGCCGTAGAACCGCAGAGGGCCAGGGCAGAACGAAGTTCTGAGAGAGAGAGAGAAAGGATCGTTATTGGAAAGTCGAAGACGAGTGCATAAATAAAGGACGAGACTCAAGGACAGGTTTACGAAGAAGGAAAGATTGGGGAAGATGAAGACAAGAGCTAACAGAAGAAAAGTGGGAACCCAGTTTGGTAGCGACCTGCAACGGGTCCGCCACAATAGTACCATGGAGGTGAAGGACCATGAAAAATCGGGAACGAACTTATCCGCTATCTTGCGGATACGCTTCCAGATCTGGGGTAGGGGAGTTTCGGACGTAATTGTGTAGACATAAGATGCCCAACATTCACGCTTAGCCGTACAGATGGCCCAACGGGCCACCGCACTCGCTTTCCGAAAGAAAAGAATCGGCCGTTTGCCGACGGCGGTGCCTCTTCCAAGCCACATGCTTACAGTGGACAGCCCGAGCACAGTCTGCATTCCCCCAGGGAACGCACTTCTGTGGACCCCGAGAGAAAGAGCGAGGAATAGAGCGGAGGGCAGCGTCGAAGACAGTGTCATGAAAAAGGAGAGCACGAAGGAGAGCACGAGGGAGAGGCAGAAGGGAGAGGTCAGAGAGAGCAGCACTGAGGGTAAATAGGTTCCAGTCCGCTTTAGCAAACTGCCACCTAGTGAAGGAGAGGGAAGGACGAAAAGAGAAAAAGGTAACAAGGATGGGGAAATGGTCACTGCCATAGAGGTCATCAAGAACCTCCACATGAAATCTAAGTAAAGAGAAGAAGAGCAAAGAGAAAGATCAAGACAGGAAAGGGTGCGAGTCCGAGAGTCCAAATGAGTGGGCTCACAAGAATTCAGAAGAGACAGGGAAGAAGAGACGATAAACGGCTCAAGAAGGCGACCTCGGGTATTCATCAGAACATCACCAAAGAGAATGACGACAATTGAAATCACCCAGCAGGAGCATAGGCTCCGGCAAGGAGCACAGGGTCCGGCAAGGAGTCCAGGTGGTGTTTCAGATCAGGAAGAGAAAGCGGGACACTCGGGGGGGGGGGGGAGATAAATGGAACAAACTGTGTACCATTTCCCCACAAAGATACGAGCAGCAGAACAATGGAGAGGCGAAGGAAAAAGTAAGGGGACAAAGGGAACATCAAAGCGAATCAAGATAGCAGAAGAATTAGGAGCCCCAGCGACAGCTGGGAGGGGAAAGAGAAAGGAATAGCCACGAAAACGACTAGGACGAGCACCAAGCATCGGCTCCTGGAGACAGACACATAGGGGCGAAAACTGCGAAATCAGAAGTTGGAGTTCGAGGAAATTGGCGTAATAACCTCGAACGTTCCATTGAAGAATAGACAACGACGAGAAGAGAAAAGACAACAACAGAGAACAAGGAAGAAATAAAGGCAAAAAGCAACATGGCACGTTAAAGAATATCAGAGTCGGGATCAGGGTCAGCAAAGTTAGAGTTAGGGGGCATGGGTAAACTAAGCAAAGACGGAGAGAAGGAAGCGGGAAAACAGACCAGAGGTGGGCGGGCGTGGTCCGGAGGAGGAGGAGGAGGAGGAAGAGACAACGGAGGGGAGCAGTCAAGGACAGCAGCAGGAAGAGGGGGAGTAGAAAGAGGGGAGTGCACCTCAGCAAGGGCAGCAACCGAGAGGGAAGCGGGGGCCAAAGAAACCTCCATAGCAGGAACAGGGGGCGTAATCACCGAAATGGGAGGGGAAGGAGCGAGAGAGGCAGGCGTAGGGGCCGAGGAAGAAAGCAAAACCTTCTTACCCGCCGGGAAAAAAAGAAGGAGAGGAGCCAGGCTTATGCTTCTGACTTAAAGAGACAGGTGTCCCAGCAACTACGTACTGGGCAACGGATTCTAGTGTCTCAACAGGAGAAGATGAACGAGAGCACAAATGACGGCCGTTTGGAGAGCGATGGACATCAGCCCGCACCGGCAGGCGGCGGGGAGAGTCAAGAGACGGAGGGGAAGGATGGGAAGGAGGAACGGAGGGAGACGAGGAAGAAGAAACAGGAGACAAGACAGACCGGGTAGAAAGAAGGGGAACCCCAGACAGAGGACCAGGAGGGGGACCCTTCGGGAGAGAACCCAAAGGAACAGAGGAGGGGGCAGTGGGCGTATCAGGGACCAAGGCCCGGAAACGGTTGTGAGTCTGAGGAAGGCGGGCAGGACGAGGAGAGGAAGAGCGCAACACGCGAGCATAAGAGATATTAGCATAAGGCGGGAGCCGGTGAACCTGGCGACTCGCCTCAGGAAAAGATAAACGCTCCTGGTGCTTCAAGTTGAGGACGGCTGCCTCAAGCTTGTAATGGACACACGCACGTGAGAAGGTAGGATGGGCCTCACTGCAGTTGAGGCAACGAGCCTGGGAAGAAGTGCACTCCGACTTAGAGTTATCTTCGCCACCACACAAAAGACGGAGAGAGAGTGTCCCAGAGCAGCGGAGGGCACCATGCCCAAACCTCCAGCACTTGTTACAGAGCCTAGGAGATGGAATGTACTCCTTGACAGAGCACCTGGCACCAGCAAGAATGACAGAGGGTGGAAGGATCCTACCATCAAAGGTAATCTTCACAACCCGAAGGGGTCGACGGCGACTACCACGAGGGGGACGAGTAAACGTGTCCACCTGGAGAATAGAATGGCCCTGGGCATCAAGGATATGTCGAATATCGTCGTGGCAGTTTCGCAGATCCCGAACACCGGTCGCAACAGATCCCGAACACCGGTCGCAACATGGGGCGGGAGGAGAATAGTGCCAACACTGGCGTTCAACTGAGCGATCTTTGAGACCCAAACAGGGGTCTCGCCAAGGCAGGATAAGGCAGCCAAGCGGGAAGCAGCATCCTGAGGAGCAGCAACGATACGTGTACCGAGACGAGTGGGGTTTGAAAGTAACAGAGGCATCCGCGGAATCAACGAGATATCGATGGAGGGAGAAATCGTCAGGAGGCGCAGAACCAAGAGGGAGATCAAAATATTCGGCCCACGATGCGGGACCAAACAAGGCTTGATAGGTATCAGAACGGGAATGTGTCCTGAGTATACGCCCCACAAACGCCACCTTAAGAACCGACAGTCCGTCGAGATCGGGTTCAGTGACGAAAGGGGGATTGACAATAAAAGGTTCCCCTCGCTCTCGACGTTGGGTACTACAGTTCTACGGGTGCAAGAGTATGCCTCTTCAAGCACCCGGGCGTCAAAATAGAAGGAGTCCAAAGGAATAACTAAAACAAGCAAAAGGGCAAGCAGATAGGAGAAGAGGGGGGAGAAAAACGAAACAGAAGGAAAAGTTAAAGTAGCTCAGCACAATTGGAAAGGACGACAGCAGGAGCACAAGGCTACAAAAGGACAGAGGTCTGTCCCAAGGAGCATCACACTCCGGCAACCGCCCACTAAGCCACCTCACGGCAACAACGAGCCGAGCGGGAAGGGGGGGGGGGGGGGGAAGAAGCAGCATTCAAGCTTGCTTTGTTGAATACTTTGTTAGAGACCACCCCCTCTGGTGGAATTTATTGACCTCAAAGCCGCTTTTGATACAACAAAAATTATAAATAATCTTTGAACAGTTTGCCTCTTTTGGAGTTCATGAAAGACTATTGACATAGCTCAAAGGGTACCCGAATATCAGAATGGTCTCAGTTATTTCGAGTCAAAAGTAAACATTCTGCACCCATTGATTTAAGTACACCCTCTGGAGTAGTGTTTTTTGCCCAACACTGTTCAATGTCCTAATGCACAAAAACTTATTTTCACACTAAAAGCTCTCATCTGCTATGTCGACGACATTTGTTTTGTTCCCAATATCTAAACCAGACTGCAATCTCTCCTCGATTCACTCTCTGCTAAAATCATATAATTCTGTCTAACTTAATCCATCGCTCTTTCTCTGAAAACACAACCAGTGCGCCTCTAGCTTTCAAAGTTAACAACCAAACTGTAGAAGCATGTGGGCAGCACAAATACCTTGTAGTAGGTATCATCAGTGACATTGTACACGACCTACATTGTAGGTTAAAAGAAAAATCACTGAAAAAATTTACTAATAAGAATATTAGTACAAATGTTGTATGCGCTAGACTAATCAACATGTTTGTTAGATCCTTAGCTGACTATCATGCCTTGCACTTAGCTTCCCCGCCTCTGTTTTGAACAAACTAGAAGTAATACAGAATGAAGCCATGAGGGTATGTCTTAGTGCCCCAAGAAGCACAAGAATCATTAACATGAGGAAAGAACTGAAGCTTCCAACCATACTAGAAAATCATCTTAGTTAACACGTCCTTTTCCCCTTCAGGTCATGAGACCTTCCATATCCTGCATTGCTCCGAGACATTCTGAGCCGTTAGCACACTATTAAGTGGTGCAACGTAACTCCATTCCTTGTGTTGTTAATGGCCTAGTAAAAATGGCTACAATCTCGTGAAACTGTGCATTCCTTTTAAATGCATTATTTCTGTCTCTGATATCCCTCTTCATCTGTACACTCAATTCAAGTACCAAATACAACCGCCATTAAGAAGGTTAATTAGAATCCTGCTCTTTCCAAAGTTGTCACACTTTAAATAATTGCCTCATGAAAATTTTTAAGATCACACGAGAACTGTTCACATCGATATCGCAGTCCAGACATCTACAGGACTGATTGCAATAGCATGCAGGTTTTACAGAAACAATACTGCCACACAGACTATCAGTGTCAGTTTAAACAACTGGCTGACCTCTGCACAAAACTGACTGCACTACGACTAGCTACCAGAACATTAAAAGTAAATGAGGACTAATTTTGTGTTCAAAGACTGCTCTTGAAAAAAGTTTCATTTACGTCCGACATAATTGGACTTTTAAATAACTTGCTGACTGCACAGTATAAAGGGTTTAGAATCTCTTGTATGAATACCATCTCACAAATATAACCCAGCATAATGACAAACACTGCAGCCAAATTTGTGTGAAAGGAGGATGAAGGTAAAATAAACCTAGGTATCCTCATCTCTTAAAACTTTTGTTCCTAACAATCAGGTCTAACAGAAACTACACTTCCAACGGCCTGAAAACACCTGTATAAGAACCTGTGATTTGTTTAGATCCGAAACCTATAAGTATGTTCAGCACAAAACGTCCAACACACTGTGACACTACAGAAAATGTGTCAGGCCAAACCGACCTGCACAAGACGTTCTTAACATACTGAGATCCTGCACATTAACCACAATATATCAAGGCAACATTTGTCAGTAGACTGTGTAAAAGCCATCGACACACTGGCTTGACTACCAGAAAACAAGAATTATGAATGACCTTCCACTTCTGACCAAATATTTCTTTGACAACCACAAAATGAAAGTAAGATTCCTCCAGTACCCACACTGACTACTTTGACCGTAATCCTAGAGTGCCACAAGGCTGTGTACTGGCACCAACTTTACACCACACACTACAGAGGGAGGGAAGGACGGTGAGGAGTGGCGGCCCTGCTAATAAGTCTCGAATTTCAAGGAGATGGGTACCCACGGCTGCGAGGAGTTCCGAGACTATGTAACAGGCACCATGACAATGGAAAGACCAAAGATAGCAGCTGAGATATATAACCCTCCATTAAATAACAGACCACCCGCAAGATTATGACAAACATAACAGTACATATTATAACCGAAAGAGCAGACTTTGTCGCCAGTTAGAAATCGATCCCAACTCAATCATGGAGACTTCATCTATGGATAGATACAAGAACCGTATATTGGCACAGAATGAGCTAAACTATTGGACATTACAAGAAAATTTTTAAGCCAACATGTATGAGGACCCACGTGACTAAAAAGGTAATGATGAACCATCTTGACTTTACCTAAATTTCACAAAACGATTCACTAAAGGGAAATGAATTCCGTGGCTCATGGAAATGAGTGATCACTGTATTGAAGTTTGCATATATGGTGGAAGTAGGGATAACTTACTCATGGAAGGGACCAGAAAGCCAAAGCCTGGCATACTGAAAGGGAAATTACAAGTTAACAAAATTTATAATATAAATACCATAGGTATCAAATCTCAATGATAAAGGCTGCATAGACAGAACCACTGAATCACCCCGTTAGAATATGGAGATGACAGTTTTGTCCTGTTATGAGGGAATGGAATTTCACGACTGTGTTAAGTTGTACGAGTGACTATGACCAGATGTATATCAGCGAGGAATCTCCAGGAGTGCATATCCATCCGAGCACTCTCCTGTATCGTCTGGGCTGGGACCAAAGTCAGCCTCGCTGGGTATCTATGGGCAGCCCTCGGGCTGGGATAGCCAAAGATATTACAAGAGTCGTTGCAATGACTTTATTACCAGGGTTGTTATTATAAGTCATCAGTGGAACTCAGGGGTTCCAGTCATAGGGACAGAACTTGGAGGGTTAGTTTCGTGCTCCCAGGGCCAGAAGGGTTCACTCACACGTTAAGGCAGGTCTCAAAACCTCACTGGGTACTTTTCCATGATATCAAGAAACAAAGATTACTTGTGTATGGAATTATCAATGGTTTAGGCATTTGTTTGACTACTATTTGTCTATTCGTTCACAGGATCATTGGACAAAGGTTAACTAGACCAAATGATGGACTTTTTCAGACAGGGGCTACCCGGCCAGTACCGTGCAGCAAGCACCGAACTGTTAGATCCACTCAACGGCATCAACTTAGAGACAACCTGAAGCCAGGGAGTCTCTAACCTTGTCTGTATGTGATAATGATAGAACTAGTACTCCAAGCAGACCTAGATAAATTATGGACTAAGAATTTCAAGGCGTACCCAGGCCGTACTCTTGACTCTTACAGAAGGCTTACAGAACCATATTTTAACATCTAATAGAAGACGGTAGATTGGATGAAGTTTTAGAGCAATATCCTGATGAGGATACAAGTTGCTGCTGAACTTAGAATGCAGGAATCAGATCTCCAGTTCAAGCAGATTGAGCTTGAGAAAATTAAGAGCGTAGAAGAGACTAAGCAGAGGTAGAGTTAGCTAAACACAGTAAACAAGAAGCTAAACATGGTAAAGAAGAAAAAACTAAGCAGTTATTAATTAAACAAATGGCTGAGGCGCAGAATATAGGAAACTAGAAGCTTCCTAAGAAGCTAGAAGGCAGTTCGTCAATTAGTGGACTTCATCTCCCTAAGGGTTTAGAGTTGCCCCAATTTAACGAGAAAGACCCAGAGCTATTTTTCCTGCACCTTGCCAAAGTTGCTACTAGTTTGAAGATTCTTGCCAGAAGATTCTTGGGTGACCATGATGCAAGGTCAGTTGCGAGGCAAAGTGCAGGAGATTTTTGCCGCCCTCTCCCTTTTAAGGATAGTTTTCACTACCCTACTGTAAAGAAACTGATTTTGCAAGCATTTGAATTAAATGCAGAAGCCTTAAGACAAAAGGTTAGGGGTCCTAAACGTACACCTGATCAGACTTACCAATTATGCTCGATTAAAAGTCATACTTTGACATGTGGTTAAATAGTAGGAATTCTCTTTATTTTGTTTCACTTAAACAGCTCATTAATAGAGGAACTCTCGTCTTGTTTGCCTGAGAAGTTGACCGTGGCACTAGCCCCAGGTAAACGTGAATACAAAGATGTTCATGACCTAGCTATGTTGGCGGATGTTATGATCTCAGCCTACAGGAGAAACGAGTCTCCCTCCTTGAGAGTTATTCAGCAAGCCTGACCTGATTAGAAGGTCTAGCATATATTGAGGTGATAACCCATATGAAAAATAGTACGGTGGATTCAATGAGCAGTTTAAGATTATGGGCGATGAGGAAGAAAACAAATAAATGACTGGCTAGGAGATGTGGACATTTTGCTGGAGGCGTGAGGCTCGCTTCCGGAGGACTTTGACCTCACTTGAGTGCCAGACATCGCAGGGGAAAGCCGCGCTCCGTGAGCTCCCGCCAGAAGGGAACCCCTAGTGATATATCTCGAAGAGAAGAGAAGTGTGTAGACGTGCCAGCCGTGGAACCGAGCTGGGAACGTTGTGGTCTCAAGTCCTGGTCGACGAGCAGAGTTCAATAAGCTGCTCAGAGGCATTTTCGTGGGCTGTGTGGAGCGCCCTGACCAGACGCCGTCAGAGGGAAAGCGCCCTCGACCAGTTAATCTGTGGTAAGCACGATATACGCCAGTTCATAGTGATTGCTTGTAGTTGGTCGTGTGCCCAGCGACAGTAGCGATGTTTATTTATAAGTTAGACATGTTTTAATAAGGCAGAAGGCCTGAAATAAGAGAGTGGAGAGGGAGGAACACAGAGCGACGTCCGTCCCCTCTGAGCGCTGGCGGGCGACTGAGGGAGCCCGGCTCCTGACGGAGGAAGACCCTCCCAGCGAGTGAGGACCGCCGCCAGGCGAGGTGGAGTATGGACCCGCCCAAAACGGGGGAGTCCACTCTCACTGTATATAGAGGACAGATAGAGGTTGGAGACAAACATATTGTGTGAATATTTTTGTTTATGTGTTAAAGGGGAACATTTTATTGGAGTGTCGATGGGTTGCAGGTTTGTCTTTGGGGAAGAAGTTGCTGAGAACTTCGAAGCCAGCATAGATGAAGTAATTGATGAGACTCCAAGGTAGTGAAGCAGAGGACCTCGAGCTGGGAGGAGAAGCAGTGAAGAGGAGTGTCACATGCTTCTGTAGAGGTGGTGAAGCACCATAGTTGCTCGAGGAAACTTCAGGGTGTAGCAGCCAAGAGAGCTGTGGAGGAACCTAGCAGAAGGGTGAAGCACCGTAGTTGCTCAAGGAAACTTCATGATAGCAGCCTGGAGGAGCTGCAGAGGATCCTGGTAGTGAAGCCCGGAAGAACCTAAAGATATTAGGGTAGTGAACTTCCAGAGGTGGAAGGGAAGTTCTGGTGGATCACTTATAGGGAGTTGATAGTGTTTGGTTGTCATTAGCGTGCAAGACGCAGTGAGAGGTGAGTGACTGTTTGCATTCTTATGTCAAGGAGTGTTTTATACTGAAGTTTAGAGTTACAGTCGTAGGCTGGATTACCTACAGATGTATGCGTTCTAGGACTGATATTGATCGATTAATCATTGTTGTGTATCAATGAACATTTATACTGATATGTTATTGCATTCAAATGCTGATTTTCTTTGTACACATTTATAGATACATATATATATATATTCTCTTGCTGATGGTACAACAGTGTATGTAGACTTGATCAACTTGAGGAGGTTGATAGTATCAGGTGGTGAACCAGGAGATAGGATACCACTTGATAAGCTGATGGTAGAATTCTGGTTGTGTTGGAGAGCAACCTGATTGTAAGAGTATAGAGTATAGGATTCATTATTATTATATGTGTGTATGTATCGTGTATGTGCTTTGTCCAGTAAATGTATCCCAATTTGCTGGTGTTTGCCCTTGTCCTAGTGAGGCTTCCCAGGAGGTAGTAAAGAAGGAGAGAGAGAGAGAAAGAACCAAGAACCACTGCTGTGGACAGGGTAGGAGGTAATACTAATAAGCCAAAAGGGGATCGAGGAGATCATATTACCTGAGGAGAGAGTGGGGAGTCACTGCGGCTCGAGTGGGTGTGTGCACGTGACAACGAGGCCAAGTGTTGGAGCCGCATCCCCTAAACGTGTGACGTTGAGCCCCTCTCCAAGAGCCAGAAGCGCCAAGGGTGATCTCCTAGTATAAGCACTCTACCGAGTTGTGTGGGTTGGGTTGTCCATAGAGAAGAATCAACGACAACACCAACCAACCCACAGTCTATAATAGCGGATGAGTACGAGACCATTCATAGGATCTCTTATAGTAACCATCATATGGCACCTGTCAAAGTTCACCCCCTTCCAACCTGTGGTTGGGGTCGTCCCACGGGTCTTAGCTCCTCAGTACCGGTTGCCACTGCTCGCCCTTGGGCTCCCCCAGTCAACTAAGGGCTGGCCTTATACACCCCTAGCGAGTGGGGAGGTTCAAGCTTATAACTCACTTAAACCTGCCTGTCCTGACACGAACATTTTCTCTTGCTTTATCTGGTCTGTCCTGAGGTCGCCAGCTGGGTGTTTATACTCGTGTCCCAGCAACACGTCACTGGTCTCATTAATTATCTTGGCTAAGGATGCAATGTCACGTGCAGTGCAAGGTGTCACTAATGGTCTCAAATATATAATATATATAGCCCTAGAGAATGGAGGCTCACTTAAACTCCTCAATTAGTTTAAAAGTTTACTAAAGAAAAACATATATACACATAAATGGCATAATGAAATGTCTGTTTGGAATCATCCGCTGGCAGCAACCTTCTCGATGACACGTCTCTGGCAACACGGTCAGCTGGCTGGGTCCACTCCTCCAGCGCAGGCACATACTTCGCGCTTCTGGCAGCAGGATCAGCGGACGGCTCCAGCTGTCAGAACGTCGTGACTTTCCCACGCCTCCAGCGATGCGATCAGCTGTGCGTTTCAGAGTACGTTGCTGGCTCCTTGCACACCAACTACCCTTCCAGGAGCACTAACATCCCCGCCTTAATGCTTACATACACCAACTCATGCCTAAATGAGTATTTGGCTCCTAGCCTAACGTCCTGTAACTTAGGCAATAAAATGATGAGTGGAAATATTCACAACATAAAATACTCTAACTCGCCTAGCTCTAAAAGGGGGTAAGGGAGAGAATTATCTACCTTATTTCACTCCAACCACAAAGTTGACTCGTCCTCTGTTGAGGGATGTTGAGGAGCCTGGTTCTGGCGTCTGCTCTGCCGACGATTAGCTCCCACCACACACACAGGTTCCTCCGTCGCCTTCGTGGTAACGCATCTTCAACGTGCTGACTCCCAACAGGTACTGCCTTCCTTCCTCCTCTTCTCTGGGGTACTGGAGACGGCTACCTCCGTCGTTGTCCTCCACTCTCACTGGCACTTTCGACACCTCACAGTCCAGCACACCTTCCCCTCGCCTTAACTGCCAGTAGATTTGGGCCCGGCCCTAGCTTCTCGCTTGATGTGTAAGACGTGGTCCTCTAGTGGGCGTCCCAGACGTCACCAGACCAACATTCCCTCTGCTGCAGACTCTTGATAGAGCTCTTGGCGCTCTCATCCAGTCCGTCCTTGCCTCTGGGCACTCTGTGGAAGTTGGATGGCTTCTCAGACTGTCTGCAGAATCGAAGCGGAGCTTAAATCTACTGGTTAGGGCTCTCTTGGTCCGGAGATCGCTCGAGCGCCTCTCCCTTCTATGACGGCTCGTGACGTACTCTTCCCGCCCAGGTGCCAGCCGCCCCCAGAGCCCTCCGCCTCATGACGTCACACCGCCCGAGGGCTCTCTTCATTGGTCACTTCCGGCACGTGACCTCACCTGGCCAATCAGATGCCGGGAAGCGTCAGGACGTCTTGGCAGGAAACAGGATGGCTCGACACCGTCCTGTGCCTCAAAAGGCGTAACCCCCTTGCATTTTCAAACTTAGCTAGACACTTTTCAGCTAGCTATATCACGCTCCATGCTTTCCCACACATGAAAGTGTTCCTTGAACATTTGGGAATACTTAGGCTACGGAGATATGACTAAGCTGGGAAGGAAGAAATACTGGGGTGGACACTGTCACACACCTAAAGGTTTCACTGCTAGACAAAATACTTCTGGGAAATCAGGGAGTAGTCAATATAATGCTAAGTCAGCTCTTACAGCCAGGGCAGACCAGGCATCTGGTAAATCTAAGGCAACTCTTAACTCGAATAGAGCCACCGCAGAGTCGAAAAGTTCGACTGGTATAAACCAACGCACATTTTGTCATAAAAAAGAACAAGTTGTCCATAACTGCTTTAGATTACTCCGAGAATTACATCCAAATGCATTGATTGCGAGTAAACGAAGGCAGGGTTATCATTCAGAAACTTTTGATAAGGGCAAGCCAACATGGCTCGCTAGTTTTGACCATTTCATGACACATGCTAAAATGGTAGGAGTTGAAAATGAGTGTGCACTTTTAGTGCTCTTCAAGGATACTGGTGCATCTCTAACCTTCATAACTTCTCTTATGTTGTCCAAAGTCAAGAAGATTGACCTGGACGAAGTTATGCTTATACATGGCATAGCAGGGGTTGTCCAACATGTACAAGTATATATTTCATCCACCTATACTCCTGGTCTATGTACTGTAGGTGTCAGAGATACCTTGCCCATACCTGGGGTAGATATAATTCTAGGTTATGACATTGTGGGCACCTCAATGAATAGTCATCTTTCCATTTTGATAAGTGATCCAGGTAAAGTTTTATCAGAGACCAGTCAAATTTCTCCAGTGGTGTATCCCACCTGCGCCGTCACCAGATCTCAAGCTGCCGTTTCTCAGATTGATGTTTCCAAATCTACAACTGGAGGGACGAGTGGAAAACCTCCAACGATAGAACCGGACATCGACTTGGCAGATACGTTTATGGCGCATTTGGATGAGGTTAGTGCAGTTTAGAATGTTGTGTCAAGTGATGAAATTGTACCTTCTATGACTACCGATGCCCGTATTTCTACTGTTAAATCCCACACATTAGCTCAACTCCAGAAAAGTGATCCCAGTTAACGAGCATGTTTTTCCCGAAGCTGTTCCAGAGGAAGAGCCTCTGACGGAGGATGTTGGTTATTTCTTCCGTAGTAAGATGTTGCTCAGACGATGGAAGTCCAAGTTATCTCCCTCTTCAGACGACTGAGAGGTTATCCAGCTCGTAGTTCCAAAAAAAAAAAAAATAGAGAACAAATCCTCACAGCCACTCACGACGATTCCTTAAGCGGACACCAAGGGATAAGTAGCATGTTGTACCAGGTAACCAAATTCTTTTACTGGCCCAGTCTGAAGAAACATTTCCAGATGTTGTAGACAGTGTGAAACCTATCTAGTGGTCGGAAAGCCCAACCAAGTTGTTCCAAAAGCTCCTTTACATCCAATTGTCATTCCACGTGAACCGTTCTCTCACATCGTGCTAGATTGTGTAGGAACTTTAAGTCGGACCAAGTCAGGTCATGTCTACATAATAATTTGTGCGCTTTACAACAAGATTCGTTGAAGCTTATCCTGTACGTAATATCAGAGCGAAGAGTCATCCATCATCTAGTCAAATTTTTTACCTTGTTCGGACTCCCTCGTGTGACAGTCCGACAATGGTAGTAATTTTTGTTCAGCAGAGTTACGACAATTTTGTGAGAAATTCCACGGAGAACATAGATTATCCAGTACGTATCACCCCTAAGGTCACGGTGTTCTCGAAAGATTTCATCAGACCATGAAGCAGATGTTGCGGACTGTTGGCGAAGACTCCGTCCGAAATTGGGATGAAGACTTGCCCTTTATTTTATTCGCAGCTCGTAATGACTTACAACATTCTTTGGGATGGTCTCCAGTCCAGTTAGTGTTTGGACATCAAATGAGAGGCCCACTACAGTTGCTGCAGGAGAGAATGATAGGAAACGTTTCTCTCCAAGGGAAGTCGGATGTTGATTGACATTCATTCTAAGCTGAAGAAATGCCAAGCCGTGGCAAGTGAGCATCTGCAGATCTCGCAGCGTTAGATGAAACACCATGATAAAAAATTTCGGGTGCAGTTACGACATTTTAAACCAGGTGATATTGTTCGTGTTTTAAAAACTAGACAGGAGGCTACCCTAGAGCATCAATTTGATAATCCATTTGAAGTTTTGTGTAAACGCTCAGACTTAACCAGGCGATGAGTGACAATAACGTGGCTGAAATATGTTGACCAGCCACACACTAGAAGTTGAAGGGACGACGACGTTTCGGTCCGTCCTGGACCATTCTCAAGTCGACTTGAGAATGGTCCAGGACGGACCGAAACGTCGTCGTCCCTTCAACTTCTAGTGTGTGGTCTGGTCATCAAGTCAGACTTAACTTATGAGGTCAAAAGTATGCAGGACCCTTCCAAGATTCTAGTCCTACACATAAATTGCTTGAAGGCATTTAAAGGCACTAGGCCACTGACGTGTGTGGTGCAGGACAGTCTCCCGTGAGAACCATATCTCTAGCCGTACCTAATCCTACATTTTTCATTCTAGTTTTGAGGCGATGTTGAGACATTTGGATGAGGAGAAACGGAGAAATGAACTTATTAAGCCAGTACGAAAATTTGTTCGGGGACGTGCCAACCCAAACCCATGTATTAAGCCACGATATAAGGCTAACCGACATTATCTCGATTCGTATGCATCCATATCGTTTATCACCAGAAAAAAGGATATTAGGAAGGAAGTGGAGTTCCTTCTAGAGCATGGACTGGTAAAGCCTAGCCAGAGTTCTTGGTGTTCCCCCTTGCTTACTAGTCCCTAAACCAGTCGGGAAGTGGCGCCTTTGTACGGATTACAGGCAGTTAAATAAGACAACTGTAGTTGATTCCATTACCTTTGCTCGAGAAAGGTATTGAAAAGATTGGTCACTATAAACCCTTTGATATTTCTGGATAGGATGAAGGTATATACTTAGAAAATTTTACAGTGGTCATTGTATGTTCTGGCTGACGCCTTATCGTGTTTTCCTTGAGCAAACATTGCATTTGAAAAATTCAACCTAAAATTTCCTGCTTAATTAGTTTATATATTGTAATGGTTAAATTACGCATACCTTAGTACTTTTGTTTACTTTGCTATTGAGGCAGTAGTTGGTGCATGCACTACATGGGGTGCAGCACATGTGTTTGTTATGGTTTTCTTGTAGCACATACCTATGTTCATAAATTTCTTTTGCGGTCCATGGCAAGAGAATGTAATCATCTCTTGCAATGGAGGGATATTTAATTGCTGTCCGTGGCAGGAGAATATTTACACCTCGTGTATCGTTGTACCCATTTTCTTGTGATGGAGAGATGTTACGACCCCACATAAACCATGTAAATATTAGTGTTCGTGTATGTGGAGGTCATAAGCTCAGTCACTTATTTAGGTTCATACACACATACTGAAGGCATGTATATACGGTGAATAAGTCATAACAATCGGTGACTGCGTAACTCCAGAAAATCCTCCATTATCCCCCTCTCTCCCCCTTACCTTGGTAAGTAAGTAATTATCAAAAGAAGGCACCAAACCGGGAAGGCTATGTAGCACCATCAAATGCGCAAAATAATCAGAGGGCGCTAAATATCACCAAGGATGCCAAGACAAGAACAAAAACGCATAAGGCGAACGATATCAAAAGTATCCGAGTCACCAAGAATTGTATTGAGGGACAGATGACCGCGAGGGGCGGTCGAAAAGCAAGACAGGCGCTCGTCCTGGAAGTCAGGACATTCATGAGGGACATACACTACCGTAAGAGGGACAATGCAACCAGGACAATAAGGAGCAGGGCGGCGCTCCAAGTGATAATGGGTTAAGCGAGTATGGCCAATACGCAACCTCGCCAGAGCTGTTTCCCACCGCCGGTTACAGTGGAAGGAGGAAGGCCACAAGGAAACACAACATTTAAGAGTAAGTAGTTTGTTACCAGTAACAGACAACCAAGAAGCCTGCCAACGGGTAAGGACGGAGGAATGGATAACCAGGTAAAAGTCAGAATACCTTTACGAGAGATGGTACAAGAGCGGACAGCTTCCTTGGCGGCAGGATCCGCACGCTCATTTAAAGACCCACCAATATGGCTGGGAACCCAACAAAACTCAACCGACTTAAATTTACTGTGAACAAGAAACGGCCAATGCTGAATCTCGACAACTACTGGATGAACCGGATTAAAGGACCCGAGAGCCATGAGGGCACTACGAGAGTCAACAACTACAAAGGAAGACTGACAACGAGAAAGCAGGAGACGAAGAGCATAGAGAATAGCATAAAGCTCCGCTGTAAAGATGCTAGTCTCCGGAGGTAGGCGATACATATAAGTGCGATCAGGAAAAACAACAGTAGCCAACACCATCCGCAGACTTAGACCCATCGGTGAAGACAGAAACGGAGCGGGAGTGAGAAGAAAAGTGCTCAAGGAAAAGGCGTTTTAGAACCGTAGGAGGGGTAAAAGCTTTAGTGATACGGGTCAAGGATGTACAAAACCGCGGGAGAGAGACTCTCCACGGGGGCAAAGAAGGAACAACACGAGGAGAAAGATTAGAAATACGAATGGAAAGAGTCCTGTAGGCGAGATAACCGGACAGAAAGAGGGAGGTGGTGAAGAGGAACAGGAACCGCAGGAGGGGTAAAAGTTAAAGCACGACAGAGGCGAGAGGAAGGATGTTGTAAGGACCGCGCAAAATAGCGAAGACAGTAGCGATCACGGCGGTCTTTGAGAGACAGGAAGCCAGTGTCAACATACAAGCTAAGGACGGGAGTCGAACGAAAGGCACCAGAACTGAGGTGCAACCCAGTATGGTGCAAAACATCAAGACGGCGAAGAGTAGAAGGAGAAGCAGATGAGTAAGCAGGGCAACCATAATCGAGCTTAGACAGGACGAGAGAGGAATGTAAAGCAAGGAGTGCGCGCCTATCTGTCCCCCAAGAAGTATGGGACAAGACCCGAAGGAGGGTAAGGGCCTTAGAGCACTCAACACGGAAGTAAGAGATATGGGGAGACCAAGACAAACGAGTGTCAAGGAATAACCCCAAAAGCTTCGCGGAATCTTTGTACTCAAGGGGATGACCATAAAGTGACAGAGGGACGAAGACCGACCCGTTTCCGAGTAAAAGTCATGGCACAAGTCGTAGAAGTAGAGAACCTGAAGCCATGATCGGTGGCCCAAGACGACACGGCATCAATTGCAAGTTGAAGCCTGCACTGAAGGAGAGGCGAATCATCACCCTGACAGCAAAGGGTAAGATCATCGACAGAGAGCGGAGAAGACACCTGAAGGAAGAGAGGAAAGAACACCATTGAGGACAACCAGAAAAAGAGTAGTGCTCAGAACACTACCCTGGGGCACACCTTCGTATTGCTGAAAAGAGGCAGAGAGCGGTACCAAGGCGTACCCGAAAGGAACGACGAGAGAGGAAGCTGCGGAGAAAGAGAGGGAGACGACCACAAAGGCCAAAAGAATGAAGTTCAGACAGAATATGATACCGCCAAGTGGTGTCGTAAGCCTTTTCCAGGTCAAAAAGGACGGCAACAACGGAGGTCTTCGCAGCAAAAGCAGTACGAATATAGACCTCCAAGTTCACCAGGACATCTGTCGTGCTGTGGCACTTGCGGAAACCAAATTGAGAAGGGGAGGAGGAGTTGATGGTGTTCCAGGAACCACATCAGACGAACGTTAACCATACGTTCAAAGAGTTTGCAGACAACTTGTGAGGGCAACAGGCCGAAAGTCCTTAGGGGAAGTACCCAGAGACCCCAGTTTGCGAACAGGGAGGACAACGGCATCGAGCCAGTCCTCAGGGACTGACGACGACTCCCAGATCCGATTATACAGACTCAGTAAATACCGAGACGTGCACGGAGGGAGATGGCGAAGCAACTCATAATGAATATCATCGGAGCCCGCTGCCGTAGAACCGCAGAGGGCCAGGGCAGAACGAAGTTCAGAGAGAGTGAAGGGATCATTATAGGGAAGCTGAAGACGAGTGCAGAAATCTAAAGGACGAGACTCAAGGACAGGTTTACGAAGAAGGAAAGATTGGCGAAGATGAAGACCAGAGCTAACAGAAGAAAAGTGGGAACCAAGTATGGAAGCGACCTGCAACGGGTCTGTCACAAGAGTATCATGGAGGTGAAGGACCGGTGAAACATCGGGAACAAACTTACCCGCTATCTTGCGGATACGCTTCCAGATTTGGGCAAGAGGAGTTTCGGACGTAATTGTTGAGACAAGATGCCCAACACTCACGTTTAGCCGTACGGATGGCCCTACGGGCCACCGCACTCGCTTTCCGAAAGAAAAGAAAAGAATCGGTCGTCTGCCTACAGCGGTGCCTCTTCCAGGCTGCACGCTTAAAGCGGACAGCCCGAGCGCAGTCCGCATTCCACCAGGGAACGCACTTCCGTGGACCCCGATAGAAAGAGCGAAGAATAGAGCGGAGGGCAGCGTTGAAGACTGTCATGAAAAAGGAGGAGAGCGCGACAGAGAGGCAGAAGGGAGAGGTCAGAGAGAGCAGCACTGAGGGTAAATAGCGTCCTGTTCGCCTTGGCAAACTGCCACCTAGGGAAAGAGAGGGAAGGGCGAAATGAGAAAAAGGAAACAAGGATGGGGAAATGATCACTTCCATGGAGGTCATCAAGAACCTGCCATGTGAAATCTAAGTAAAGAGAAGAAGAGCAGAGAGAAAGATCAAGACAAGAAAGGGTGCGAGTCCGAGAGTCCAAATGAGTGGGCTCACCAGAATTCAGAAGAGACTGGGAAGAAGAGAGGAGAAACGGCTCAAGAAGGCGACCCCGGGTATTCGTCAGAACGTCACCCCAAAGAGAATGACGACAATTGAAGTCACCCAGCAGGAGCACAGGCTCCGGCAAGGAGTCTAGGTGGTGTTTCAAATCAGGAAGAGAAAGCGGGACACTCGGGGGGAGATAAATGGAACAAACTGTGTACCATTTCCCCACAAAGATACGAGCAGCAGAACAATGGAGAGGCGAAGGAAAAAGTAAAGGAACAAAGGGAACATCAGCACGAATCAAGAGAGCAGAAGAATTAGAAGCCCCAGCAAAGACTGGGGGGGGGGGAAGAGAAAGGAATAGCCACGAAAACGACCAGGACGAGCACCAAGCATCGGCTCCTGGAGACAGACACAAAGGGGCGAAAACCGCGAAATCAGAAGTTGGAGTTCGAGGAAATTGGCATAATAACCTCGAACGTTCCATTGAAGAATGGACAACGACGAGAAGAGAAAGGACAAAAACAGAGAACAAGGAAGAAACAAAGGCGAAAGAGCAACAGAGCACGTTAAAAAATATCAGGGTCGGGATCAGGGTCAGCAAAGTCAGGGTTAGGGGGCATGGGTAAACTGAGCAAAGACGGAGGGAACGAAACGGGAGAACAGATCAGGTGGGCGGGCGGGGTCCGGAGGAGGAGGGGGTAAGAGGAGGAGACAACGGAGAGGAGGAGACAACGGAGAGGAGCAGTCAAGGACAGCAGCAGGAAGAGGGGGGGGGTAGAAAGAGGGGAGCGCACCTCAGCAAGAGCAGCAACCGAAAGGGAAGCGGGGGCTAAAGAAACCTCCATAGCAGGAACAGGGGGCGCAACCACCGAAATGGGAAGGGAAAGAGCGAGAGAGGCAGAAGTAGGGGCCGAGGAAGAAAGCGAAACCTTCTTACCCGCCGGGGAGGAGGAAGGAGAGGAGCCAGGCTTACGCTTCTGACTTAAGGAGACAGGTGTCCCAGCAACCACGTACTGGGCAACGGATTCTAGCGTCTCAACAGGAGAAGCTGAACGAGAGCACACACGATGGCTGTTTGAAGAGCGATGGACATCAGCCCGCACCGACAGGCGGCGGGGAGAGTCAAAAGACGGAGGGGAAGGATGGGAAGGAGGAACGGAGGGAGACGAGGAAGAAGACACAGGAGACAAGACAGGCCGGGTAGAAAGAAGGGGAACCCCAGAAAGAGGACCAGGAGATGAATTCTTCGGGAGAGAACCCAGAGGAGGGGGCAGTGGGCGTATCAGGGTCCAAGGCCCGGAAACGGTTGCGAGTCTGAGGAAGGCGGGAAGGACGAGGAGAGGAAGAGCGCAACACGCGAGCATAAGAGATATTAGCATAAGGCAGGAGTCGGCGAACCTGGCGTCTCGCCTCAGGAAAAGATAAACGCTCCCGGTGCTTCAAGTTGAGGACGGCTGTCTCAAGCTTGTAATGGACAAACGCACGGGAGAAGGTAGGATGGACCTCACTGCAGTTGAGGCAACGAGCTTGGGGAGAAGTGCAC
Source organism: Procambarus clarkii (assembly GCF_040958095.1). Lineage (NCBI taxonomy): Eukaryota > Metazoa > Arthropoda > Malacostraca > Decapoda > Cambaridae > Procambarus > Procambarus clarkii. The sequence goes on along the minus strand of NC_091161.1, from coordinate 22,291,741 downwards.
TCCGACTTAAGAGTGACCTTCACCCCCACACAAAGGACAGAGAAACAGTCCCAGAGCAGCGGAGGGCACCATGCCCAAACCTCCAGCACTTGTTACAGAGCCGAGGAGAAGGAATGTACCTGAGGACAGAGCACCTGGCACCAGCAAGAATGACAGAGGGTGGAAGGGTCCTACCATCAAAGGTAATCTTCACAACCCGGAGGGGTTGACAGCGACTAGAATGGCCCTGGGCAGCAAGGATATGTCTAATATCGTCGTGGCAGTCGCGCAGGTCCCGAACACCGGTCGCAACATGGGGCGGGAGCAGAATAGTGCCAACACTGGCATTCAACTGAGCATTCTTCGAGACCCGAACAGGGGTCTCGCCAAGGCAGGATAAGGCAGCCAAGCGGGAAGCAGCATCCTGAGAAGGAGCAGCAACGACACGTGTACCGAGACGAGTGGGGTTGAAAGTAATGGAGGCATCCACGGAATCAACGAGATGTCGATGGAGGGAGAAATCGTCAGGAGGCGGAGAATCAAGAGGGAGGAGATCAAAATATTTGGCCCACGAAGCGGGACCAAACAAGGCTTGATAGGTAGCAGAACTGGAAGGAATCGAGCAAGGGCGGCCATGACGAGGACGGCGGTGAGAACCCCCAGAGAGAGGGGGTTAAAAGGCGCAGTAGTTACAACTAGAGATGGAGCCGCGCCAGGGGACGAGGTAGTCACCACTGAGGGTTTGGGGCTCGACCCAACCACAGAGGAGGGAGGGGAGCCAGGGGAAGGAGTCAGAGGCCAAAGGAGGAGCAAGGTCGGGGACCAATGCAGCGGAGGCTACAGAGCCTGGTCTTCCAACACGGACCGACTTGGGGGGGCTTGGTCGCCCACCCCACGAGCCTGAGAAGGAAAAGCAGAAACAGTCAAAACAGGGGTTATCATGACGAAAAGGAAAATTCAATCACGAATGTGCCCCCACACCCACCATGGAGCCACAATTAGAGGCAGGACACCCAACAAGAAGCTATCGCCGATCTTGCCAGGGCCTCCTAGGGGTGCGTCGTGAGTATACGCCCCACAAGCGCCACCTTAAGAACCGACAGTCCGTCGAGATCGGGTTCAGTGACGAAAGGGGGATTGACAATAAAAGGTTCCCCTCGCTCTCGACGTCGGGTACTGCAGTTCTACGGGTGCAAGAGTATGCCTCTTCCAGCACCCGGGCGTCAAAATAGAAGAAGTCCAAGGGAAGAACCAGAACAAGCAAAAGGTCGGCAGGAAACGGCAAGCAGATAGGAGAAGAGGGGGGAGAAAAACGAAACAGAAGGAAAAGGAAAATGTGCTCAGCAGAATTGGAGAGGACGGCAGCAGGAGCACAAGGCTAGAAAAGGACAGAGGACTGTCCCAAGGAGCATCACACTCCGGCAGCCGCCCACTAAGCCCCCCCTCACGGCAACAACGAGCCGAGCGGGGAGGGGGGTGACCCTTGGTAAACTTCTCCAGCAGGTGTACCAACTGTATATAAAAAATGACTTGCGTGTTCCCACATTGACGTATATGTCTATCATACGTCTAGTCCTCTGGTTGTATAGTATATTATCTTATAATGTGCATTTATTTCTTAATGTTGAGTTTCCGAGAGTAATGCTATGTAAATGGATCATGCTAACCGAGTTATCACTAGGTCAGATGGTAGGTGATTGTGGGTACTTATGGATTATGGAGTATTGTTATAGTGTTAAAGAATGTGATCGATTCCTTTTCCCACCTATGTCACCCTTCCCAACTTATGTATGATAGTGAACCACTGCGCCGGGTTGCAGTCTGGTGTGAGCTATGCCTATGTATTAGCCGTTACTGATATGATAGCTGATTCAATATTTGTTTGTTTCCGAGTTGTTAACTGACGTGTAGGTTAACCGATTTGATAGTTGACTGAGCGACACTAAATTGATAGCCGATTTGCTAGTCGAGTGACAACTGATTTATGTGACTAGTTGAGCCATGTGTTGAAGCTCTCTTCTTTCTGATGAAAGTATCAGCTTTAGTGCATCAGTTATGTATACATTAGTTCTACGGTGACCTAATTAAATTCTACAGTAAACTGGCATTGTTGTAACTAGCCTTTTTATTAATTCCCCTAGACTCTTAATTGAAATTGACCAGGCTTTGACCAGGGGTGTTGGGTTCATGAGGTCATGACAGATGGCCACGTAGATGCAAGTGCTCAGTCTCCCAAAACTGTGTCCGACGTATATTCAGCTTGCTAGGTTTTGCCCCAGTACTTTCCCCTCACGCTAAAACTTTCATCTTGCCAGTCTCCCCTAATCCCAGCAGATATATCACCCTCTTGGGTATTTTCATTTATATACATTTAATTGAACTGGTGGGATAGAAGACAGACTAACAGAAGTATGGATAGAGAGAGGGGGGGGAGAAAAGAATTGGATTGATTGGAACACAACAACTGAATGTTCAAATAATGGGCCAGATGAATTGTTTACCACTCGAGTGGTTAACGCAGAGAGTACTTTAGACTATACCTATTAGAGGATCACCGCTTCAAGGTATAGTGTTAAACTATTACAATTATTAAACGTGTTCCTTTCACCTATTGTACTTAGGTGGGAATATGTATTTACTACATAATGCCCAGCCGATTTGAAAAAAGTTTTTCCAACTTTAATCCCTCCATACCTGCCGTAGCATTGCAAGAGAAATTTCTTGTGTCTGGCTGACCATACCTGCAGTGCCGTTGTACTGATGCACCCTCGTACATACCTGAAATTACACATTAAATGTATTAAAACACTAAATTGGAAAACTATGTAAAGTTTGAGAAACATCCTGTAAGACAATCCATCAGGTCAGAATATGGTTCATCTATAAAGCCAACTTACCACAGAATGGCAAAACCCAACCTCAGACTTTACTCATCCACGGCCCGTTCTCAACACAACGGCCAAGTGGTCGTTAACCCGGCAGCCAAACATGAACGTTCTCAACACAACGGCCAAATGGTCGTTAACCCGCCAGCCAAACATGAACGTTCTCAACACAACGGCCAAGTGGTCGTTAACCCGGCAGCCAAACATGAACGTTCTCAACACAACGGCCAAGTGGTCGTTAACCCGGCAGCCAAACATGAACGTTCTCAACACAACAGCCAAGTGGTCGTTAACCCGGCAGCCAAACATGAACGTTCTCAACACAACGGCCAAGTGGTCGTTAACCCGGCAGCCAAACATGAACGTTCTCAACACAACGGCCAAGTGGTCGTTAACCCGGCAGCCAAACATGAACGTTCTCAACACAACGGCCAAGTGGTCGTTAACCCGGCAGCCAAACATGAACGTGAAGAACGCTTCACATTTAACTTGTCCTCAGTCTATGCTCGTTCTTGCACTGACCCACAACAGTTCATACATTTTAACACTAATTAAAATAGTTTGATATGAACTATTATATTTATTAGGCGAGGGAGACAAGTTGTAATACACACGTACAATAATTTCATTCAACAACTATCGTAGACCTATACACAATATAAATATAGATTAATATTTACTTATATTGGACAAAATATAGTACTTGGTTACACTTGACGTTAATGTTAATTAAGGCGTCTCTGGGGTTGGCTGCAGCGTGGACGACACTGACTCAGGATGGCTAGTTTCATTCATATAGGATGGCGTTAGAACTGTGACGCTTGCTAGATTATAAGTCTTTGGTCCGTGTTTCAAGGATAGAAATCTGATGGTTCACAAGAAATGCCTTAAAACTGCCAGAATTTATCTACTATAATAATTTTGCATTTTTTCCCCACCTGCTTTTGATCGAACGGTCAATTTCACTATGATGTTGACACTCGAACTGTCGTGGAACAGTTAATCACACATCAGTCGTTTTCAAATTTATTGTTTTAATAATTTTTATTAGAAGTCTTAAGCTAGGTAAAAGTCTATTAATAAACATAGGTATAATACTCAATATCATTACCTTAAATGAGTAAACCATAGCTTATTTAATTATTTTAAATAAAGTCTTAACATCTTGTAACTATGTTTATTTAGAGTCAGCAAATATAGACTATTGTACCAATAGAATACAATGTGATAAAATAACTAATCATCTAGAGTAACTTGCCCGTAAGCCTGACGCAGGTAACCTCATGCACAGGACTGTCCAGGTGACTAATTTAGTAAAACCAATGAGGCGGGCGCTGAGCTGCACCTCTCCCCACGCCGGCCCGCGCCACACTGCCCGCCGCGCCTCTTGACTAGCTTGGCCTGATGTGTCAACTACCTGTGACGTCATTCACCTCACCTGACATGAGGCCGCCTCACATACAAATAATTCACAAGTAAAGTCACTTCAACAATATTCAACCCGTCCTCGACTCAAGTTCATTACGTTCAGCAGTCGACCCCACAGACGCATTAATATATTTTAACATGCTGTTCATTCAAAACGGGAATTTTCTCAAGTATAAATTAATATTATAATATATTGGCATATTGTTTATATATAGGCATAGGATAGGTTAGGTTAGGTCTTTGGGTTCTGTTGGCGATTATTTGTATTTGTAGTACGTGGGTGAAGCATTTATAGCGTTGTGATTCGAACAAAATTCGTCAGTGAAGCACTTGTTCCGGATATGTTCGAACGTCAGCAGTTGTGAGTCGTGTGTAAACCACTTTTCATTCATAAACAGGGGGTTTGGTGGGTGCATGGAATCACTTTTGGATCTTTGTTTGGAGGACGGGCTGCAATATATAGTTTATTTTTATTAATGTGAAGTATGAGCAAGTGTGAGAATGTATTAAAAGCACATAATTCACTACTGGACATTAAACCCACTACCACACCCACCTAGTAGCTTGGAAGCTCCATAACACCTTCTGTATGTTGGGGTCTAGGCGAGAGGCCAGGTACAGCAACCAGTTACCGTGTCCAGCGTCCTGTGTGTGTATATATGTATTTACTGTGTGGCTGTAGGGTCGAACTCTTACCTCTTGGACTCCGCCTTTCTAATTTTCGGTTGTCTAATTTACCGATTCAAGACCTATTTTTTCTTTGTCATATCAACTACTTATACACCCTCCCCCCCCCCCTAGGGAAGGCTGCTAGGAAGGCTCCTAGCCTCTCGCCTTCTAAACATTCTTAGATTATTGCAATGTTTCCTTTCACACAACTTTCATATTTGTATTTAAAACTTTGAATCTAACTAGCTTCAACGACTTTTACATCTTACCAGTAAATTGACAACTTTTTGACAGCTCTAACATTGAAAAAGATCTCTGACGTCCTTGTGACTCATTGGCTTCTAGTTTTTATCTATAAACCCTCGTTTTGCTGTTCCTAGCTTTGAAGAATACAGCGTTGTGTACCTTGTCAATTTCCTTTAGAATCTTGTATATTGTTAACATATTCCCTTTTCTCCTTTCCTCGAGTGTGGTAAGGTCGAGTTCCCACAATCTTTCCTCATATTTTATGGCCTTTAACTCAGGAACGAGTCTCGTTACATATCACTGAATCTATCTAGACTATTATGGTCTTTTTTTTTTAGGTAAGAGTTCCATGTTGTGAATGCCTATGTAAGTGCAGGTCTCACCTTCGCTGTATATAGGACCTAAAAAAGCCCCCCCCCCCTTGTCAAATTTTCTGAAGGATGAACTCAAGTTGTTTAGTATGACATTATGCAGCTGTTATTCTGCTAATGTGGACTTCTGGCATCACAAATGGGGTTATGTTCACTCCCAGGACTTTCTTCCTGATGTAAGAAATTGTTTTCCCTTTTTGCTATATTGCTGGTGTTAATACACCTGTTACATTTTTTGTAACTTTGCATTTGACTGGGTTAAAATTAGGCAGCCATTTTCTCAGAACATTTCTGAAGTATGTCTAAATTTGATTAAATATCTCAAGCTATCACTGTCCTTTCTTCTCGTCAGCTTTGCGTCATCTGAAATACTGATATGAAGGAGCCAATTTCCTGTCAGGTGATTGACAAATAGAAACAGCATGGGACCTAGAACGGAATTTTGTGGTGCTCCACTTGTAACCTCTCTCCACTCTGATGTGTCTGCCCTTTTGCTTCCTTCTTGATTGATTCTCTCTGACCCACCTTAGAACTTTTCCTGTTACGCCAGCCTCTCTTACTATCTGTCTAGCAACTTGCAGGCAATACTTGTTAGTAACGTGGGCCTGTGTAACTGTTTGTCTTCCCCATTTCTTGTATATTGGAACCACATTAGCCATTTTCCTTCAGTCAGGAAGTTCTCCCATTTTTATAGAGGAATTAATTATTACGCCAAGTGGCCTGCTGAATGCTTCAGTTGCTTCTTGGTATGCATAACAAAATTGTGTCTGGTCCTAAGGCGTGTGACCAGTATTGACAGCAGCAGCAATCTAGTAGGGAAGCAGGAATGGGTCTACAGTCTAGCCTCTAGGGAGGTTGTAAAGCCGAGGCACGTACATTGGCAGCAGCGACAGTCCAACAACACAGAGGAAGCGGCAACCCCACAGTATTGGATGCCTTGAGCTTTGCCTCTTAGTTGACATCGTGGAAGTCCGTCTCTCCCTAGGTTATGCCAATATCACTTGACACGCCAAGATCTACCCATCCAGTAGGCACACAGACACAAATGAGGTCCCTATCACCCCCTCCCCCACCACCACCAACGGATTTGTTGGAAAATACACAACCCTAGACCGCCAACACACCAGAGAGACTACATTTCATCCGCGAACCCGAGGCGTACCTTCCTAAGGGACCCACGAAGATGATGGGCTGCTACACACCACAGGAAAAACTCCTGAGAGAGGTGCTCCGTTATAAACCCTTCATAACAAGGTTGTTTTTAAACTATGATCCTACTGAAGTTCTGAGGACTCTAACGTTGATGGAAATATAGTGTAATGTTTAAGGTAAATAAAAATAAAAGCACTTAAAATAACCCGTTATTTTACCCATCACCATAATATGTACAAGTCTATATGTGAGATCATCCTGAGCGGCGTTACTAGCCCTCATGCTAGCCTGCTTCACGGATGACTGACACTATGCCTCTGACGAGGTCTTCAGGGCACCATTAGCCCTTACGCTAGCTGCCGTTATGGAGCAGTCTTAAAATGTCCCCCCCCCCCCTCCTTTGCGCACTTGATAGTACGCTCATCCGGCAATGTGCAAAGCACTCACCTAGCCCCACAGGCTAGCACCTTCCAATAGTGAAGTCCACAGTGTTTAACCATAGCACTCGCCTAGCTCCACTGGCTGGTACCATCAGGAGTGAAGTCCACAGCTCCCAACCACTGCGCTTACCTAGCCCCACTTGCTGGTACCTCTGGGAGTCCACAGCGCTCACCTAGCTTCACTGGCTAGTCCCTCCAGGAGTAAAGTCCACAGCGCTCAACAAGCCCACTTGGCTAGCACCTTCAGGTCGACCCAATTACTCTTCCCATGTCCCGGCTTCACTGATTTCCATTGCCGGTCCCTGATTGGTCGTCACCTTCCAGCAAAGTCAACTAGAAGATGGGAAACTATGATTAATGGAAGGTCAACTGCTATAGTTTGGCATCTAGATCGTAGATAGCGCCGAGATCCGTCACATACCCATTCTTGGGCCCCCCCCCCCCCTTCTCAGGGCTCTATCAAACAGGGCAATGTCGTGCCTCGCCCAAGAGCCTCCTCTACCGACTCCTTACAACATCGTTACGACAGCCGACATGCGCTTGGATCACACGGGTACTGTACGAGCTTGCACACAACACTAACAAAGATCCGTAAAATAAATATTTAATGGCAGGACATACAACATTCGACACGTAGTGGCTGATTTCATTGAGTCTGACCAACCCGACGTGCAACCATTAAGCAGCACGTGCGTCACAAATGCTCACATAATCCGTCACTACGGATACACTACAAACCAGTCACCGGATGAGGCACACGATGGAATTGTCATACTAATCAGACACAAAATTATTGACCCATTATGGCAATTCTGACACTTCAGGCCATAAAACTTCACTCACACCCAGAATCATTATTAGTACCACCTACAATCGTCCCAACACCACCACATCACAATATAACTTGACTAGACTCTACAACTACACCAACTTGCCCGTCATTCTGATGGCTGACCTGAATGCTAAACACCCCACATTTCACCACAACACTCCAAACCAGTACGGATATATTTTCCACCAAATATACCTGTAAAGCGACTAACGTTCCTGGGACCAGACATCCACACGTCCTATGCTAACAACGGCCTCAGGCGACCTGACTTCATATTCACAAACATATCAGGCACCCCACCTACACCACACAACTCCCTACCCCCCCTCATAGGTTCGGACCACATTTCTGTCACCCTCCATATCTCACAAAAAAATATTCATACAGGGCCTCCCACGTTTTGCATACAACAGAGCTGACTGGGCAGTATTTACAGTATGCAAGAGACAGACCAAACATTCACATATGATAAGACACCCGAGGACACTGACACCCAACTACACCTTATACAATACAGTCACAAGCAGCGGGTGCAACAACACCGCTCATCACCCACATGAGAAGGTACTCGTTTACCTCTTTCATACGATCCAGGAGACTTATTACACACTACTGTGACGGGAAAAAATAGTTGTTATTGTAGTCTTCTCTAGGCAGATGGAATGCCTGTCACAAATTAAAAAATAAAAGTAAAAAAAAAGTTAAACTACAAGTTGTCTTCACTGTGAGGTTAACTGTAGGAGAACACTTACAGAACAATAATACAGAACAAAAATTTAAAAATACTTTACTTCAATAGAAATCTTATTTTAACAAATTACAAAATAAAAATGTTATCAAATTTGGCTTTATACAGAGTGCAAAGTAAACAAGATAAACAGACAAATTTACGTTACGTTAATACTAGAAAATATGGTGCATGAATACTGTGAGTCAAACTGAATAGCTCTGTTACCACACCGGGGTATGTCAACAGGTCTACTCAGCAAGAGCACTCAGGAGTAATCTGAATCTTGGAGAGCTTGGTAGCCCTATTTATACAGAATATTGGCCAGGTAGGTGGCGCTCATAGCTTCTTTAACTATGAACCTGCTCACTTAAACTGCTTGTTTTGGAGGGCATGGCCTCCCAGCAACCTAGGTGGGGTGACGGGCAGTGGGAAGGGGGGTGGTAGACTGGTGGTATTGTCTAGACGTCTGGAAGTTTTTTTTTTTTTTTTTTTTTTTTTTTTTTTATTTTTATTTTTACATGCAAGCATGCGTATAACGTACAAGAAAAACAGAACAAATATAACATAGAACAAAAGTACAAAGCACACATATGTACAAGGACAAAGGAACAAATCAATAGAAGACCAGCCAGAAGGGCTGACCACAAAAAAATGCATATACAAACAATACACAATTAGTAACACAGTGTAATACAAACATAAGGGAAAACCCCAGGACAAAATGCACACAAAACAAGCCTGCTAACACCTCAAATACATACAGAGAGGCGAGAAACATACAAGAATAAGGACAATAACAATAAAGAAAACAGATCCGCCATAACAAACGGAAGGCAAAACAAAGAGCACACGCCAACAGCCTGAAGGGCACACAATATGACAAACAAGTGCACACGACATCCATAACCGAACACACAAACGCATAGGAACCGCACACCCCCCACGAGCCATACAAAAAAACCCACAAAACAAACCGGAGCACGCAGGAACCGGGAAACAATACCCACCCCACCCACGCACATACACACCCCACAACCAGGCAACACAAAATACATAGAAATCACTTGCGAGGAACCTCGTGAGAAATGTACTTCTCCGGGAACTGCTCACGAGGATATTTCGACTTGTAAGCTTCCCAGACGAGATCTTCAAGGTCGGTAGGGTTTTTGATCCCCCGCGCTCGAGCGGGTATCAAACTCGGGAACATCTATATCTGGCGGCATCGGCCAAAGCCTAAGGTCACTGACGCAAGTCGCATAACGAGGCTGGGGAGCGCCAACCACGCCCTTCGAGGAAGCAGATGACACCGGAGAAGCGGACGAGGGACGCCGAGCCTGCCACGCCTTCGCCATCGGAGCAGGTGTCGGACGCCGAGACGACAGCACTTCCACGGATACCGCAGGAGACACGGAAGGGACTGCAGGAAACGGAAGAGGCGGCAAGACCGCTGCCGAGGAAACGGGTAACGAGGAAGGGGCCACAGAACATCCAGAGCGAGCATCCTTTCTCAACATCACCACCAGGCCACCCCACTCACCACCAACTACAGCAGGGGGAACCACCGCCCACGAAGAACCGGAGCCATCCGACGCAGGACCCTCGGACACCGGACCAGAGGTTGAGGCCGAAACGCCGGCACCGGCATCCTCAGGCAAGTGTACCTCCGCCACCACCGTAGTGTGCACCACATCCGGAGCCACGCCACCGTCAACGGAAGGACCACACTCGTCGAATTCGCCAACATCAGCCCACACAGAAGAACGCCGGGAACGCTTAGGCTCGGGCCGCACATCATCAGACCCGGAGGCAGACTCAGCGACCCGCGCAGCACCAACCGAGCGAACCGACGCACGCCGCAGCACGGCAGCCTCCTCAACCACACGGGGCACCAGGCCAGGCACAGGAGGGAATTCCGGATCCACCTCAGCTCCCAGCACAGCCGGGACAGACGGCGAGGGTGCAGGGACCGGGACAGACACAGCAGAGGAAGAACTGGAAGAAGAGGGGACCGAGCAAACGGCAGGCGGAAGAGGCTCAGGGACACCAGCTGGAGCACTAGGCGAGGACACAACCTCCGGAGGAGATGCGGCAACAACAGGGGGCGCAACAGGCGGAGCAACAGCTGCTACAGAGGGCACCTCCTCAGCCGAAGAGACGTCTATACCCACCGAATCATCCCCCACAGGAAGGGGCGGAAAATCCTCCTCACTGAAGAGGTTCACTGGTGCAACAGGAGGCGCAGAACAGTCAGCAGCCTGATGGCCCAAAAGACCACAACGATAACACGTCCGCGGCTGACGGGCGTAAAACACCCGAACGTTGAACCCCATAAGGCGCACAGAGGACGGAATATCCGCCCGGAGTCTCATGCCCAGGGTGCGAATGTTAGACCTCACACCCTTAAGAGGACTAGAAGACACCACGTTCACTCTCACACTAACAACTGCGCCAAACCGCCCGAAATACCGCCGTAGCAGAGCCTCTGGAAACTCCAAGGGAGCCCCATGCACACTGATGTAAGTAAGTGCACCACTTCTATCCGAGAGGGTGACAGTGCCCGCACCATCCGGCAGGGGCAGTGTCCGCCCCTCGTATCGCCGGAGAAAATCGCGATACGCCGCCTCCTCTGCAAACTTCACAATGGCCCTACGGGCCGTTACCAACTCTACCCCATAAATCGCAAACACAGGGACAGAGAGCAGTTCACAAGCCAGGGCAATCTCCGGGTAACCAGCCCGCACAGAGAACTCTAGTCCCACAGACTGAGCCCGGACGACTGGGGGTAGAGGGACCCCCATCGTAACGCCACGTCAGCACAGGCGAGCAGACACACACCCGCCCCCAACCGGCCGAAACGGGCAAACAACACCAAACTGCTGGAGCGCAGATTCAACACGTCTGCCCCGCACCGAAGCTAGGGCCAGACCACGTCTGGAAGTAGTAGTAGTAGTTGTTCTTGGCTGCAGTTCTTGATTAGACATGTAGAGAAGTAGTTGAGTAGAATAGGTGATGATGGTTTAGGCCGAATGTCTTCCTAGAGATTTTACTGTGACACTACCAAAACAGATTCATACAAAACCAGCACAGACATGGCTAAGTACTCTTGGGCCTCACTATACTCCGCAATCATGTACTCAATAGTCTGGTCAATGATCACACCAAGCACTGGACACGCCTAGTTTTGTATTATTTATAAAATAAACACAAATTGTTCAAATACACAGCACAAATACAAACCCTCAAGAATTTTGGAACTTCATTAAAAAAATCAAGGTAAACAACTACACCTCTTTAAAACAAATTACTTACTCGCAACGACAAACATCACAGACCCGGCAGATGTCATACAAGTTTTCCGGCAACACTGGCAGACAATCTTTCACCCACACAGCCAACTGCACTTCAGAACCGTTGACACCAGGAGAAGTCAAGATGATGCTACTGAGCACCCCCTCCCCCCCTTCCAACAGAGCCCCGGAGGCCTCGGGTATAGGGCATGAACTCATTAGACGCCTCCCTATGGTGCTTATCAACGGCCTGACTGCTCTCAATAATGCCTCCCTTGTTCCAGATAATTTTCTCAACTCTTAAAAAACACCTACTATTCTCATCCCAAAACCAGGAAAATCACAATGACCCCAAAAACTACCGACCAATCAACTTACTTGAAACGCTTGGGAAGGTTTTCGAGCATCCAGTAAACCTCAGACTTTGACATCATCTTGAAGACAGTGACCTACTAAATGAAAGACAGCTCGACTTCTTGTCCCACAGGTCGACGCATGACGCTCCAATAATAGTGCTGAACTACATACTAATCAACCAGAAAAAATGCCACAAGACAGCCCTAGTGACCAAAGACGTCGAGAAGACCTTCGACAGGGTATGGCACGAGGGACTTTTAACAAGATGTGTAACAACTCTGACCTGCCCTTGAACACTAAGAAACAACTCTGCAATTACTTGGACGACCGACAGATAAGGATTCGCTTTCTGAGCCTCCACTCTCACTACTTCCCTCATCACTCAGGGATCCCACAAGGCTCCGTTCTTGCACCAAGACACTGTGCACTACAGAAATGAAATTCCCGATCAAATACAACCAAAAATATCTCGCGTTATGCTACACAGTTGATATGAAAACTAATAACAGAGTCCGCGCATCGATGACCTTTCAAGCCTAACACAATGGGAAATATACATTACATGGAAGTACGACTGGTAAATACAGTCGAACCACATTAAATCCACCATCACATACTTCTACCAGAAATGTGTTAACACAATGGACAAACTCTACTAGCAATCAATCCCAACATATATTCCCGTCACCAAAATCACTACAATACTCTGCCTAAATCTTAATAACTTACGAATACACTGCACACAAACACGCCAAAGCAAAGTCTCTCCTTCGACTATGCAGACTCAAACACCAACCCATCAAAAAAAAAAAAAAACTACACATGTCTTAAGCCCTAATTCGTCCTCTCTTAACATACGCCCCAATGTACCTAATGCTCTCGGCCAACACAAGCAAGTAATTATCAAGGAAGGCACCAAGCTGGGAAAGTTTTGTAGCACCATCAAATGTGCAGAATAATCAGAGTGTGCTAAATATCACTGAGGATGCCAATATGAGAACAGATACACATCAGGTGAATGATATCAAAAGAATCCGATTCACCAAGAATTCTATCGAGGGATTAATGACCACAGGGGAAGGTCGGAAAGCAAGACACACACTTGTCATGGAAGTCAGGACATTCAACAAGGATATTCACAACAGTAAGAGGGACAATGAAGTTAGGACAATAAGGAGCAGGGCAGCACTCCATCAGGTGTCCATGAGTTAAGCTCGTATTGCCAATACGCAGCCCTGCCAGAGCTGTTTCCCATCGTCGGTTACAGTGGAAGGAGGAAGGCCACAGTGGACGCACTACGTTTAAGATTACATAGTTTGTTACCAGTAACAGAAGACCAACAACCCTGCTACGGCAAGGATGCCAGAATGAATAAATGGGTAAAAGTCGGAATAAGGATTACATTTATGGGAGATGGGATAAGTGCCGATAGCTTCCTTAGCGGCAGTGTCCGCACGCTCATTTAGAGACACCAATATGGCTGGTAACCCAGAAAAAAGTCAACTGTTAAAACTACTGGAGATAAGAAACAGCCAATGTTGAATCTCGATGACTACCGGATGGACTGGATTAAACGATTCCAGATCCATGAGGGCACTGTGAGAGTCATCTACAACTACAAAGAAGGATTGACAGCGAGAAAGCTGGAGACGAAGAGCAGAGAGAATAGCATAAAGTTCTGCCGTGAAGATGTTAGTCTCCGGAGGCAGGCGACACATACAGGTGTGGTCAGGAAAAACAACAGTAGACTACACTGTCTGCAGACTTAAGACCCATCTGTGAAGATAGAAACTGTGCAGTAATGTCAAGGAAAAGGCGTTTCAGAATTGTAGGAGGGGTAAAAGCTTTAATGATGTGGGTCAGGGATTTGAACTATAGAGGAAGGGGAACCTCCACAGGGACAAGGAATGAACAAAATGAGGAGAAATATTAGTAATGCTAATCGAAAGAGAATGTTGCGGGCGAGACAACTGGACAGAAAAAGAGGGGGTGTTGAGGGATAACAGTAACTACAGGAGGGGGAAAAGTCAAAGCACGACACAGGCGAGAGTGAGGGTGTTGTAAAGACCGCGCAAGGTAGCGAAGACAGTAGCGATCTCGGTGGTCCTGGAGAGACAGGAAGCGAGTGTCAACGTACAAGCTGAGGGTAGGAGTCGAATGAAAGGCACTAGACCTGAGGCACAACCCAGTATGGTGCAAAGGATCGAAGAGAATTAAGAGAAGCAGAAGAGTAAGCAGGGTAACCATAATCGAGTTTAGACCGTATGAGAGAGGAATGCAAAGAGAGGAGCGTACGCCTATCCGCTCCTTAAGAATTATGGGACAGAACCTTAAGTAGGGTAAGGACCTTCAACACGGAGGTAAGGGATATGGGGCGTTGAAGACAAACGAGTGTCAAAGATTAACCCCAAAACCTTCGCAGAATCTTTGTACACAATGGGAAGACCATAAAGCGTCAAAGAAGGACGAAGGAAGAAATGCTTATGAGTAAAATTCATAGCACAAGTCTTAGTTGCAGAGAACCTGAAGCCATGATTGGTGGCCCAAGACAACACGGTATCAATCGCAAGTTGAAGCCACCGTTGAAGAAGAGGTGAATCATCACCTCGACAGCAAAGAGTAAGATTGTCGACATAAAGAGCGGAGAAGATGCCAGAAGGAATGGAAAAAAGAAGACCATTGAGAGCAACCAGAAAAATAGTGCTCAGAACACTGCTTAGGGGTACATCTTCGAATTGCCGAAAAAGAGGCAGAGAGAGTGTGGTACCAAGCCTGACTAAATGAACGACGAGAGAGGAAGCTTTGGAGGAAGAGAGGAAGATTACACAAAGGCCAAAAGAAAGAAGTTGGGATAGAATATAGTATCTCTAGGTTGTGTTATCTCCAAGTTCACAGGACATCAGTTGTGCTGTAGCACTTGCGAAAACGAAATTGAGAAGGAGAAAGGAGGTGATGGTGTTCCAAGAACCACATCAGACGAACATTTACCAAACGCTCAAAGAGTTTGCATACACAGATCATGAGGGCAATAGGACGGAAGTCCTTAAGGGATGTCCCGAGAGACCCCGGTTTCCGAATAGGAAGTACAACGGCATTGAGCCAGTCCTCAGGGACTGACGACTACTCCCAGACCTGGTTATACAGACTCTGTTAATACCGAGACGTGCAAGGAGGGAGATGGCGAAGCATCTCACAATGAATGTTATCCAAGCCCGCTTCCGTAGAAGCACAGAGGGCCAGAGCAGCCTAATGCTCAGAGCGAAGGGATCGTAGTAGGGAAGGCGGAGATAAGTGCGGAAATCTAAGGGAGGAGATTCAAGAGCAGGTTTTCGAAGGAAGGAAGGAAGGATTGAGGAAGACGAGAACCAGAGCTAACAGAAGAATAGTGGGAACCCAGCTCGGTCGCGACCTGCACTGGGTCCACCAGAACAGCACCACGGAGGTGAAGAACTGGCGAGATATCTGGAACGAACTTACCCCCAATCTTGCGGATCTTCTTCAAGCTCTGCAGCAGAGTTGTATCGGACGTAATGGTGGAAACATAAGCTTTCCAACTCTTGCACTTTACTGAACGAATGGTCATACTGGCCACCGCACTTGCTTTCCGAAACAAAATAATAGAATCAGCCGACTGCCGGCATCGGTGTTTCATCCAGGCCACACGCTTACAACGGACAGCCCGAGCACAGTCTGCATTCCACCAGGAAACGCACTTCCGCCTGCCCAGGTAGAGCGAGGAACAGAGCAGAGGGCAGCGTCGAAGACGGTGTCATGAAAAAGGAGGAGGGCATGAGGAAAAGGCAGAGAGGAGAGGTCAGAGAGAGTACGCTAGCACGAAGGGTGAATAGATTCCAGTCAGCTTTGGCAAACTGCCACCTACGGAAGGAGAGGGAAGGGTGGAAAGAAAAAGGAAACAAGGATGGGGAAATGGTCTCCGATATAGAGATCATCAAGAACCCGCCATGTGAGATCTAAGTAACGGGACGACGAGCAGAGAGAAAGATCAAGACAGGAAAGGGTGCGAGGTCCAGAGTCCACATGGGTGGGCTCAAAAGAATTCAGAAGAGACGGACGAAGAGAGGACGAACGGTTCGAGAATGAGGCCTCGGGTGTTTGTCAGCACATCACCCCAGAAAGTATGCCGACAGTTGAAATCACCCAAAAGAAGCACTGGCTCTGGCAAGGAGTCCAGGAGGTGCTTAAGATCAGGAAGGGAAAGCGGGACATTGTGGGGGGGGGGAGATAAATGGAACAGACTGTATACCATTTAATCACAAAAACACGGACAGAAGAAAAATGGATAGGGATGGAAACAGTAGGGAGATGAAGGGAATATCAGAACGAATGAAGTGAGCAGCAGAGTTATGGGCCCCAGCAAGAGCTTGGGAGGGGGGGGGGGAGAGAGAAAGGAATAACCAGAAAAGTGACCAGGACGAGCACCAAACATCGTCTCCTGGCGACAAACACAAAGTGGTGAAAACTGTGTAATCAAAAGTTGGGAGTTCATGGAAGTTGGCATAAAATCCACGAATATTCCATAGAAGAATAGACATTATCAAAAAGAGAAAGGACAGCAACAGAACAATGAAAAAACATAGGTAAAGAAGAACACAGTATATTAAATTGGCTCAGGGTCAGCAAAATCAGGGTTAGGGGCATGGGTAAACTGAGTAAGAATGAAGTGAAGGGAACGGGAGGACAGACCAGAGGTGGACGGGAAGGGTCCGGAGGAGGACAACCGAGAGGGGTGGACAAGGACAGCAGGAGGAGGGGGTGGGGGTCAGAAACCGGGGAGCGCACCTCAGCAAGGGCAGCAACCGAGAGGGAACCGGGGGTAAAGAAACCTCCATTGCTGGGACAGGGGCCCGACCACCGAAATGAAAGGGGATGCAGCGAGAGTGTCAGAGGTGGTGGGCGAGGAAGAAAGTGATGCCTTCTTACCAGCCGGGAAGGACGAAGTAGAGGAGCCAGGCTTACGTTTCTGACACAGAGGCAGTTGTTCCAGCAACAATGTACTGGGCGACAGACTAAATTGTCTTGACAGAAGATAAACGGGAGTGAACAACATGAAGATTGCTGGGAGGGTGATGGACATCAGCCTGGACAGACAGGCGGCGTGGAGGGCCATTAGACTGGGGAGAGGGATGGGAAGAAGGATTGGGGACAGAAGGGAAAGAAGACACAGGAGACATGGCAGACTGGGCAGGAAGGGGAGAAACTCCAGATGGAGAACCAGAAAGGGAGGTCCCATCGGGGCAGAACGTAATAGAACAAGGATAGAGGTGGTGGGCGTGTCCGAGTCTAAGACCTGGAAACGGTTGTGAGACCGAGTAAGGTGGGAAGGACGAGGAGAGGTAGAATGCAACAAGCGAGCTTAGGATACGCCAGCAAAAAAGGCGAGATGGTGAATTTGGCGTCTAGCTTCAGGAAAATACAGACGATCCCGTTGTTTCAAGTTGAGGACGGCTTCCACATGTTTGTAGTGTATACACGAGCGGGAGAAGGTTGGGTGTGCCTCACTGCAACTGAGGCAGTGAGCCTGGGGAGAATTACAATCTGACAGTGACCATCGTCCCCACACATGGGGCATAGATACTTAGTACTTGTGCATTTGAGGACACCATGCCCAAACTTCCAGCACTTATTGCAAAGTCTAGGTAAGGGAATGAACTCCTAAATGGAGCATCTGGCACCAGCAAGAATTACAGAGGGTGGAAGGGTCTTACTATCAAAGGTGATTTTCACAACTCGAAGGGGCTGACGGCGACGACCACGAGGGGGTCGAGTGAATGTTTACACCTGGAGGACAGAATGGCCTTGGGCTTCGAGGATATGTTATCCTCGTGGATATTAATATCTTCATATCACCAGTTTCAACATGGTGCGAGAGGAAAACAGTTCCCGCACGGGCATTTAACCGAGCTTTTTTTTTACCTGAACACCCCCTCCCCGCTCAGCTCGTTGTCGCCGTGTGGGGGGCTTAGTGGGCGGCTGCCGGAGTGTGATGCTCCTTGGGACAGTCCTCTGTCCTTTTCTAGCCTTGTGCTCCTGCTGCTGTCCTCTCCAATTCTGCAGGGCACCTTTTCCTTTTCCTTCTGTTTCGTTTTTCTCCCCCCTCTTCTCCTATCTGCTTGCCGTTTCCTGCCGACCTTTTGCTCGTTCTGGTTCTTCCCTTGGACTTCTTCTATTTTGACGCCCGGGTGCTTGAGGAGGCATACTCTTGCACCCGTAGAACTGTAGTACCCGACGTCGAGAGCGAGGGGAACCTTTTATTGTCAATCCCCCTTTCGTCACTGAACCCGATCTCGACGGACTGTCGATTTCTTAAGGTGGCGTTTGTGGGGCGTATACTCACGACGCACCCCTAGGAGGCCCCAGCAAGATCGGTGATAGCTTCTTGTTGGGTGTCCTGCCTCTAATTGTGGCTCCATGGTGGTTGTAGGGGCACATTCGTGAATGAATTCTTCTTTTCGTAATGATGATGACCCCTGTTTCGGCTGCTTCTGGTTTACCTTTTCAGGCTCGTGGGGTGGGCGACCAAGCCCCCGAGTCGGTCCGTGTTGGAAGACCGGGCTCTGTAGCCTCCGCTGCATTGGGCCCCGACCTTGCCCCTCCTCTGGCCTCTCTGACTCCTTCCTCTGGCTCCCCTCCCTCCTCTGTGGTTGGGTCGAGCCCCAAGCCCCCAGTGGTGACTACCTCGTCCCCTGGCGCGGCTCCTTCTCTAGTTGTAACTATTGCGCCTTTTAACCCCTCTCTCTCTGGGGGTTCTCACCGCCGTCCTCGTCACGGCCGCCCACACTCGATTCCTTCCAGTTCTGCTACCTATCAAGCCTTGTTTGGTCCCGCTTCGTGGGCCAAATATTTTGATCTCCTCCCTCTTGATTCTGCGCCTCCTGACGATTTCTCCCTCCATCGACATCTCGTTGATTCCGTGGATGCCTCCATTACTTTCATCCCCACTCGTCTCGGTACACGTGTCGTTGCTGCTCCTTCTCAGGATGCTGCTTCCCGCTTGGCTGCCTTATCCTGCCTTGGCGAGACCCCTGTTCGGGTCTCGAAGAACGCTCAGATGAATGCCAGTGTTGGCACTATTTTGCTCCCGCCCCATGTTGCGACCAGTGTTCGGGACCTGCGCGACTGCCACGACGATATTCGACATATCCTTGCTGCCCAGGGCCATTCTGTTCTCCAGGTGGACACGTTTACTCGTCCCCCTCGTGGTAGTCGCCGTCAACCCCTCCGGGTTGTGAAGATTACCTTTGATGGTAGGACCCTTCCACCCTCTTGTCATTCTTGCTGGTGCCAGGTGCTCTGTCCAGGAGTACATTCCTTCTCCTCGGCTCTGCAACAAGTGCTGGAGGTTTGGGCATGGTGCCCTCCGCTGCTCTGGGACTGTCTCTCTCTGTCCTTTGTGTGGTAGCGCAGGTCACTCTAAGTCGGAGTGCACTTCTCCCCAGGCTCGCTGCCTCATCTGCAGTGAGGCCCATCCTACCTTCTCCCGTGCGTGTGTCCATTACAAGCTTGAGGCAGCCGTCCTCAACTTGAAGCACAGGGAGCGTTTATCTTTTCCTGAGGCGAGACGCCAGGTTCGCCGGCTCCCGCCTTATGCTAATATCTCTTATGCTCGCGTGTTGCGCTCTTCCTCTCCTCGTCCTTCCCGCCTTCCTCTGACTCACAACCGTTTCCAGGCCTTGGACCCTGATGCGCCCACTGCCCCTCCTCTGTTCCTTTGGGTTCTCTCCCGAAGGATCCTCCTCCTGGTCGTCTGTCTGGGGTTCCCCTTCCTTCTACCCGGTCTGTCGTGTCTCCTGTGTCTTCTTCCTCGTCCCTCCGTTCCTCCTTCCCATCCTTCTTCTCCGTCTCTTGACTCTCCCCGTCGCCTGTCGGTGCGGGCTGATGTCCATCGCTCTCCAAACGGCCGTCATGTGTGCTCTCGTTCAGCTTCTCCTGTTGAGACGCTAGAATCCGTTGCCCAGTACGTGGTTGCTGGGACACCTGTCTCTTTACGTCAGAAGCGTAAACCTGGCTCCTCTCCTTCCTCCTCCCCGGCGGGTAAGAAGGTTTCGCTTTCTTCCTCGGCCCCTACTTCTGCCTCTCTCGCTCCTTCCCCTCCCATTTCGGTGGTTGCGCCCCCTGTTCCTGCTATGGAGGTTTCTTTAGCCCCCGCTTCCCTCTCAGTTGCTGCCCTTGCTGAGGTACGCTCCCCTCTTTCTACCCCTCCTCTTCCTGCTGCTGTCCTTGCTTGCTCCTCTCCGCTGTCTCCTCCTCTTCCTCCTCCTCCTCCGGACCCCGCCCGCCCACCTCTGATCTGTTCTCCCGTTTCCTTCCCTCCGTCTTTGCTCAGTTTACCCATGCCCCCTAACCCTGACTTTGCTGACCCTGATCCCGACCCTGATATTCTTTAACGTGCTCTGTTGCTCTTTCGCCTTTGTTTCTTCCTTGTTCTCTGTTTTTGTCCTTTCTCTTCTCGTCGTTGTCCATTCTTCAATGGAACGTTCGAGGTTATTATGCCAATTTCGTCGAGCTCCAACTTCTGATTTCGCGGTTTTCGCCCCTTTGTGTCTGTCTCCAGGAGCCGATGCTTGGTGCTCGTCCTGGTCGTTATCGTGGCTATTCCTTTCTCTCCTCCCCCCCCCAGCTGTTGCTGGGGCTTCTAATTCTTCTGCTCTTTTAATTCGTGCTGATGTTCCCTTTGTTCCTTTACTTTTTCCTTCACCTCTCCATTGTTCTGCTGCTCGTGTCTTTGTGGGGAAATGGTACACTGTTTGTTCCATTTATCTCCCCCCGAGTGTCCCGCTTTCTCTTCCTGATTTGAAACTCCTCCTGGACTCCTTGCCGGAGCCTGTGCTCCTGCTGGGTGACTTCAATTGTCGTCATTCTCTTTCGGGTGACGTTCTGCAAATACCCGGGGTCGCTTTCTTTAGCCGTTTCTCCTCTCTTCTTCCCTGTCTCTTCTGAATTCTGGTGAGCCCACTCATTTGGACTCTCGAACTTGCACCCTTTCTTGTCTTGATCTTTCTCTCTGCTCTTATTCTCTTTACTTAGATTTCACGTGGCGGGTTCTTGACCTCCATGGAAGTGATCATTTCCCCATCCTTGTTTCCTTTTTCTCTTTTCGCCCTTCCCTCTCTTTCCCTAGGTGGCAGTTTGCTAAGGCGGACTGGACCCTATTTTCCCTCAGTGCTGCTCTCTCTGACCTCTCCCTTCTGCCTCTCTCTCGCGCTCTCCTCCTTTTTCATGACACTGTCTTCAACGCTGCCCTCCGCTCTATCCCTCGCTCTTCCTGCCGGGGTCCGCGGAAGTGCGTTCCCTGGTGGCATGCGGACTGTGCTCGGGCTGTCCGCTGTAAGCGTGCAGCCTGGAAGAGGCACCGCCGTAGGCAGACAATCGATTCTTTTCTTTCGGAAAGCGAGTGCGGTGGCCCGTAGGGCCATCCGAACGGCTAAACGTGAATGTTGGGCATCTTATGTCTCACCAATTACGTCCGAAATCCCTCTGGCCCAGATCTGGAAGCGTATCCGCAAGATAGCGGGTAAGTTAGTTCCCGATGTTTCACCGGTCCTTCACCTCCATGGTACTCTTGTGGCGGACCCGTTGCAGGTCTCTTCCGAACTGGGTTCCCACTTTTCTTCTGTTAGCTCTAGTCTTCATCTTCCCCAATCTTTCCTTCTTCGTAAACCTGTCCTTGAGTCTCGTCCTTTAAATTTCTGCACTCATCTTCAGCTTCCCTATAATGATCCCTTCTCTCTCTCTGAACTTCGTTCTGCCCTGGCCCTCTGCGGTTCTACGGCGGCGGGCTCCGATGGTATTCATTATGAGATGCTTCGCCATCTCCCTCCGAGCACGTCTCAGTATTTACTGAGTCTGTATAATCGGATCTGGGAGTCGTCGTCAGTCCCTGAGGACTGGCTCGATGGCGTTGTCCTCCCTGTTCGCAAACCGGGGTCTCTGAGTACTTTCCCTAAGGACTTTCGCCCTATTGCTCTCACTAGTTGTGTCTGCAAACTCTTTGAACGTATGGTTAACGTTCGTCTGATGTGGTTCCTGGAACACCATCACCTCCTCTCCCCTTCTCAATTTGGTTTCCGCAAGTGCCGCAGCACGACAGATGTCCTGTTGAACTTGGAGGTCTATATTCGTACTGCTTTTGCTGCGAAGACCTCCGTTGTTGCCGTCCTTTTTGACCTGGAAAAGGCTTACGACACCACTTGGCGTTATCATATTCTATCTCAACTTCATTCTTTTGGCCTTCGTGGTCATCTCTCTCTCTTTCTCCGCAGCTTCCTCTCTCGTCGTTCCTTTCGGGTGCGCCTTGGTACCGCGCTCTCTCCCTCTTTTCAGCAATACGAAGGTGTGCCCCAGGGTAGTGTTCTGAGCACTACTCTTTTTCTGGTTGCCCTCAATGGTCTTCTTTCCTCTCTTCCTTCTGGTGTCTTCTCCGCTCTCTATGTCGATGATCTTACCCTTTGTTGTCAGGGTGATGATTCGCCTCTCCTTCAACACTGGCTTCAACTTGCAATTGATGCCGTGTCGTCTTGGGCCACAGATCATGGCTTCAAGTTCTCTACTTCTAAGACTTGTGCCATGACTTTTATGCGGAAACGGGTTGTTCTTCGTCCCTCTTTGTCGCTTTATGGTCATCCCCTTGAATACAAAGATTCCGCAAAGCTTTTGGGGTTATTCCTTGACACTCGTTTGTCTTGGTCTCCCCATATCTCTTACCTCCGTGTTGAGTGCTCTAAGGCCCTTACCCTCCTTCGGGTCTTGTTTCATACTTCTTGGGGGGCAGATATGCGCACTCTCCTTGCTTTACATTCCTCTCTCGTCCTGTCTAAGCTCGATTATGGTTGCCCTGCTTACTCATCTGCTTCTCCTACTCTTCGCCGTCATGATGCTTTGCACCATACTGGGTTGCGCCTCAGTTCTGGTGCCTTTCGTTCGACTCGCATTATTAGCTTGAATGTTGACACTGGCTTCCTGTCTCTCCAGGACCGCCGTGATCGCTACTGTCTTCGCTATCTTGCGCGGTCCTTGCAACATCCTTCCTCTCGCCTCTGTCGTGCTTTAACTTTTACCCCTCCTGCGGTTCCTGTTCCTCTTCACCACCTCCCTCTTTCTGTCCGGTTATCTCGCCTACAGGATTCTCTTTCCGTTCGTATTTCTGATGTTTCTCCTCGTGTTGTTCCTTCTTTGCCCCCGTGGAGGGTCCCTCTTCCGCGGTTTTGTACATCCTTGACCCGTATCACTAAAGCTTTTACCCCTCCTACGGTTCTAAAACGCCTTTTCCTCGAGCACTTTTCTTCTCACTCCCGCTCCGTTTCTGTCTTCACCGATGGGTCTAAGTCAGCGGACGGTGTTGGCTACTCTGTTGTTTTTCCTGATCACACTTTTATGTGTCGCTTACCTCCGGAGACTAGCATCTTTACAGCGGAACTTTATGCTATTCTCTATGCTCTTCGTCTCCTGCTTTCTCGTTGTCAGTCTTCCTTTGAGGTTGTTGTTGACTCTCGTAGTGCCCTCATGGCTCTCGGGTCCTTTAATCCGGTTCATCCAGTAGTTGTCGAGATCCAGCATTGGCTGTTTCTTGTTCACAGTAAATTTAAGTCGGTTAAGTTTTGTTGGGTTCCCAGCCATATTGGTGTGTCTTTAAATGAGCGTGCGGATGCTGCCGCCAAGGAAGCTGTCCGCTCTTGTCCCATCTCTCGTAAAGGCATTCTGTATTCCGACTTTTACCCGGTTATATATTCCTCAGTCCTTACCAGTTGGCAGGCTTCTTGGTTGTCTGTTACTGGTAACAAGCTCCGTACTCCTAAGTGTTGTGTTTCCTCGTGGCCGTCCTCCTTTCACCATAACTGGCGGTGGGAAACAGCTCTGGCGAGGTTGCGTATTGGCCATACTCGCTTAACCCATGGTCACTTGATGGAGTGCCGCCCTGCTCCTTATTGTCCTAGTTGCATTGTCCCTCTTACGGTCGTGCATGTCCTTCTTGAATGTCCTGACTTCCAGGACGAGCGTGTGTCTTGCTTTCCGACCGCCCCTCGCGGTCGCCTGTCCCTCGATAGAATTCTTGGTGACTCTGATACTTTTGATATCGTTCGCCTTATTCGTTTTTGTTCTCGTATTGGCATCCTTGGAGATATTTAGCGCCCTCTGATTATTTTGCGTATTTGATGGTGCTACATTGCCTTCCCGGTTTGGTGCCTTCTTTTGATAATTACTTACTTACTTTACCTGAACAGGGATCTCCCTAATGCAGTACATTGCAGCTAAGCGGGTAGCTGCATCCTGAGAAGGAGCAGCGAAGACACGTGTACTGAAATGGGTGGGGTTGAAAGCCACAGAGGCATATGCTGAATCAACAAGGTGCCTATGGAGGGAGAAATCGTCAGGAGTGGAATCCAGATGGTGGAAATCATAGTATTTAGCCCATGTAGCGGGATCAAGCAAGGCGTGGTATGTATTAGTGTGGGAATGTATGGTGCGAGTGCAGCCGTGGCGGGGACGGCGTTGAGAACCTCCAGAGAGGTGTTAAAAGGCGCAGTAGTAACAATAAGAGATGGAGCCGTGACAGGGGACGAGGTAGTAACCACTGGTGGGTGTGTTACTCGACCCTACCACAGAGGAAGGAGGGAGGGGAGCGGGTGGGCAGTAGTCCGGTCTGGGCCCAATGTAGGGGGGCCTACAGAGCTCGGTCTTCCATCACAGTCCGACTCAGGAGCCTGGTCGCCGACCCCATGAGCCTGGGTAAGAGAGGTCATGTCAGTATCCATATACCATGTATTGTAAAAGGTCTGGGTCCTGGAACAAAGGGATACCACCTACCAGGGCAGCCAGGGAGGCCGAGCGCAGGCCAGTGCCGGAAGGGGTGCTCCCCCTTTTAAACAGAGTCCTACTGCTTCGTTCACACTCCTACACTGGTGCAAAGACCTCATTCTTCCTTTCACCCTTGCCTGGACACCAAGCCATCTGGGTGTCCAGGCAAAGAAGCACAGCTTCCTCCACCACCAGAACACTCACCAATGAGGAGATTTGAGAAGGGACAGAAGAAAGTGAGCCTCAAGGCAATGTACACTGACATAGATGGAATTACAAATAAAGCAAATGAATTTGGAGAATGGATACTAGAGGAAAACCCAGAAATAATAGTTCCCACGGAAACAAAGCTGACGAAAACAATAACAAATGCAGTGTTCCCACAGGACTATTATGTTATGAGGAAAGAGAGGGAAGGAAGAGGTGGTGGTGGTGTAGCCCTGCTAGTAAGAAAAGGCTGGGATTTTGAGGAGTTGGTTGTTCAGGGATGTGAAGGTTTCAGTGACTACATAATAGGAACAATAACAACTGGAGGGCAAAAAATTATAGTCGTAGTCATATATAATCCACCACCAAATGGCAGAAGACCCAGACAGGAATATGATAGAAACAATAAGGACACCATTAACATAATAGAGAGAGCAGCTTCTGTTGCTAACAGGAATGGATCTGGACTACTAATCATGAGAAATTTCAACCATGGGAAGATAGATTGGGAGAACAGAAACCCGCATGGGGGACCAGAAACATGGAGAGCTAAGCTGCTGGACATGGCAATAAGAAACTTTCTAAGCCAGCACATCAAGGTTCCAACAAGAATGAGAGAAGATGAACCAGCAATGCTTGATCTGATATTTACCCTAAATGAGTGGGATATAAGGGAAGTCAAGATGGAAGCACCCTTGGGAATGAGTGATCACAGTGTATTGAAATTTGAGTACCTGGTAGAGCTAGGAATTATCCCCCCCCCCCCCGCTCCCCCCCCCCCCCCCCCCGAAAAAGAGCTAGCAAACAAAAGGCTGGCTTACCGAAAGGGAAATTATGAGGAGATGAGAAGCTTCCTAAGGAAAATACCTTGGGACACAGACCTCAGAGCTAAGTCTGTACAAGATATGATAGACTATGTCACCCAATAGTGTCAGGAGGCAGTAAGCACATACATCCCGGCCCAAAAGGAAAAATCCGAGAAGCAAAAGAAGAATCCATGGTATAATTGGGCATGTATGGAAGCAAAGAAACTGAACAAAAGGGCGTGGAGGAACTTCCGGAATAACAGAACACCAGAAAGCAGAGAGAGATACCAGAGAACCAGGAATGAGTATGTCAGGGTGAGAAGAGAAGCGGAGAAAAGTTATGAAAATGATATAGCAAACAAAGCCAAGACCGAACCAAAGCTACTCAACAGTCACATCAGAAGGAAAACAACAGTGAAAGAACAGGTAGTGAAACTTAGAACAGGCGGGGACAGGTATACAGAGATTGACAAAGAGGTGTGTGATGAACTCAACATGAGGTTCCAAGAGGTCTTCACAATAGAACAAGGTCACTGTGGTCACAAGGTGAGGTCACTGTGCTAGGAGAAAGGGAAGTAAACCAGGCAGCCTTGGAAGAGTTCGAAATTACGAGAGAGGTGGTCAAGAGACACCTGCTGGATCTGGATGTTAGAAAGGCTGTTGGTCCAGATGGGATCTCGCCATGGGTACTGAAAGTGTGCAGAGGCACTTTGCTTGCCACTCTCCATAGTTTATAGTAGGTCACTAGAGATGGGAGACCTACCAGAAATATGGAAGATAGCAAATGTGGTCCCAATATACAAAAAGGGCGACAGGCAAGAGGCACTGAACTACAGACCAGTGTCCTTGACTTGTATACCATGCAAGGTGATGGAGAAGATCGTGAGCAAAAACTTGGTATCACATCTGGAGAGAAGGGACTTCGTGACAAATCGCCAACAATGATTCAGGGAGGGTAAATCATGCCTGACTGGCTTAATAGAATTCTACGACCAGGTGACACAGATTAAGCAAGAAAGAGACGGCTGGGCGGACTGCATTTTCTTGGATTGTCGGAAAGCCTTTGACACAGTACCGCATAAGAGGCTGGTACATAAGCTGGAGAGAGAGGCAGGTGTAGCTAGTAAGGTGCTCCAGTGGATAAGGGAGTACCAAAGCAATAGCAAGCAGAGAGTTACGGTAAGGGGTGAGACCTCCGATTGGTGTGAAGTCACCCGTGGAGTCCCACAGGGCTCTGTACTCGGTCCTATCTTGTTTCTGATATATGTAAATGATCTCCCAGAGGGTATAGATTCATTTCTCTCAATGTTTGCGGACAATGCCAAAATTATGAGAAGGATTAAGATAGAAGAGGACTGTTTGAGGCTTCAAGAAGACCTAGACAAACTGAAGGAATGGTCGAACAAATGGTTGTTAGAGTTTAACCCAACCAAATGTAATGTAATGAAGATAGGTGTAGGGAGCAGGAGGCCAAATAGAAGGTATCATCTGGGAGAGGAAATTCTTCAGGAGTCAGAGAAAGAAAAAGACTTGGGAGTTGATATCATGCCAGACCTGTTTCCTGCAGCCCATATCAAGAGGATAACATCAGCGGCATATGCCAGGCTGGCCAACATACGAACGACATTCAGAAACTTGTGTAAAGAATCATTCAGAACTTTGTATACCACATATGTCAGGCCAATCCTGGAGTATGCAGCCCCAGCATGGAGTCCATATCTAGTCAAGGATAAGACTAAACTGGAAAAGGTTCAAAGGTTTGCCACCAGACTAGTACCCGAGCTGAGAGGTATGAGCTACGAGGAGAGACTACGGGAATTAAACCTCACTTCGCTGGGAGAGAGAAGAGTTAGGGGGGACATGATCACCACATTCATGATTCTCAAGGGAATTGATAGGGTAGATAAAGACAGGCTATTTAACACAAGGGGCACACACACTAGGGGATACAGGTGGAAACTGAGCGCCCAAATGAGCCAGAGAGATATTAGAAAGAACTTTTTTAGTGTCAGAGTGGTTGACAAATGGAATGCATTAGGAAGTGATGTGGTGGAGGCTGACTGCATACTCAATTTCAAGTGTAGGTATGATAGAGCCCAATAGGATCAGGAATCGGTACACCTATTGACAGTTGAGAGGCGGGACCAAAGAGCCAGAGCTCAACCCCCACAAACACAACTAGGTGAGTACACACACACACACTGCTGGTTGCGCATTCCGTGCTGTTGGGACTTTCCTTGATGCATGGGTGAACTTGTTTGGTGAATGTATACCATAATTCAAGGACTGCTTTTGGGTTAAGCTCAGGCACTATTCGCTCTGATATGCGAACTTTCCTCTCTGGCCTACCCTTCCCTCTGGTCCAACTTCCCGCTCGCCTAAATGGGCACTTTACCAGTTCATTTACATACATACACAGGTATATACATTATAATATACATTATAATATTTTATATAATACCATCTACTAACTCACTCACAATTACTTTATCCAGCTTCTCAACAACTGGGCATAATCAACAACCGGTCTGGAAACTGCATACAATCTCCACTAGCCGACACTAGGCTCTATCCTGGCACAGTGGGACACTAGTGCCTATTATGCTGCTAATACCAAAAAAAGGGTGGTGGTGTCACAACCAGTAACAGATGAGGTATGAGAAAACTATCAAATACAGCACCTTGCCATTACTGAATTTAAGTTCCTCAGAATATATCACCTCACTAAGACATAAGAAAGCCTACCACCTGGTATAAATGATGCACAACGGTAGAAAAGATCCACGGCAATACATTACAGCAACATGACTAACATCCTAGCAGTCAAATAACACAAATAAGGTCACAATCCCCGGACTGTAACGCCACAGATGCGCTCGCCTGAGATGATCAGAGAGTAGTGCCACCTTTAGCCAAGCTAGCGGAGGCGCAATACTGTATCCAACCTCTGAGTCAACTGACTCATCATTCAAATATCTTGTTACGACCCTGGGTTCCTCAGTGGAAACCAGAGGTCAAAATTGAGCTAATAAACCGCCTTTTAGTATTGGAAACGCATCACGAGGTGCATTTGTTTGTATCTACCCTGCCAGATGTAAGACTATTCTTGTTTCTCAAAGAGCATTTAAAGACTGAGCTTGGGGTTGATTATTAAATAATAAAATAGGCACCAACTATGTTTACTAATACTTTCTAATCATTTGTAAAGTAAACCTGAGTAAACTTGGGATAGGAATGCTGTACAATTGAGTAGTCTGCTGGCAGCGAGTGAACTGAGAAGAGTGGAGATGATCGCTCTCGCTGGCTGGCGTTCGTGGTGTCGAGATCTGCTCTGTGGCTGCACCTCTCCTCTTCTACCTTTCCTTTTACTTATTTCCCTTACCTTAAGTTAAGTATATCCTGTGTTGTAAGTGTGCCTACTCTGGTAGTAAGATTGGTGAGACCTGGGGGTAGTATTTGCCAGTGTTTTGGTTACCTCTAAGTGTTGTGTTGTGTTGTGTTGTATTAGGGTACCACGTGGTCTCACTACCCTAAGCTGCATCAAGCTTCAGTTCTTAACCAGTAGTACTTTACCCTAGCTTGTTCTCAGTGTAAACCTTGTATCCTGCATATGTGGACCAAGGCTTTTAACCTAAGATAGTGTGGTAAAGTAATTGTTATTGGTGTGAATGTATATGGGGGGTTGTTAAGGGGTTAATAAATAAGTTAGTTAAAGGAGTATCCATTTTTCCTTGGTAGGAGATCTATGATCAACCACTAGACTGACATTGGGTAGCCAATTATTATTCGGTGGATATTCCACTTGGGGGCCAGGCCTTTTGGATCTCCCATATGTGATAACTCTTAATGCTAACTACTGCCCCTACACTCGTGTTATACTATATTCCCCATAGTACAGACTCTCATCTTTAACAAGTGGTTGGCCTGACTGGGAGGAAGAGTAAATTGAAAAAAAAATATATTAAACTTTTGAGTGCCAAAACTAAAAATTCTTGTTTTCCGCAGAACGGTTGTGTTAGCCTAGGGTCCAGATCGCAAAGGATTTATTTTTACTGACTGGACACCTAGCTGGATCTCTTCACGATTGAGGTAAGTGTGGCCTTGTGTTAGGGGCCGTGCAAATTTTTTGTTTTTTCCAATTTTTATTTTTTAATTTTTTCTTTGGCTAGGAGCTAAATTAATTAGTGATGGAGGCTAAAATGCAGGAACTGGCAAAGGATCCTTCAGTGGTAGAGATAAAGAAACTTACCAAGTCTAATTTAGTATTGTTAGGCAAGGAATTTGTCCTAGAATTAAATGACGCAGATAAAAAGTGGACTTTGGTGAATGAAATATTACAACACTGTATTGATCAAGAACTATTGGCAAGTGATACACCTTTATGCCAGCCTAGCCAAACTGAAAGTGCAGCTCATAGGGACAGAGAGATAGCTCTAGAGTTAGCACAAATAAAATTAGAGGAGCAAAGACTCAAAACCGAGGAGGCTAGAATTAGAGCGAATGCCACTGGACCTCCACCTGCCAGGGATTCAAACCCCAGGCATTATGAGAAAAAGCATAACTTGCCTGAATTTTCAGAGTCGGACCCTGAAAGGTTTTTCAACCATTTTCAGAGAATTGGCCATTTCCATGACCTGGCCAAAGGAAGAGTGGGTGAAAATCCTACAGGGAAAGACTTAGGGGTAAGGCCCAAGATATTTTTATAAATATGCCTGACGAAGAGTGTTTTGAATATGATAAAGTCAGGGAACGTATTTTGCGGGCATATGAAATTACTCCTGAAGCTCACCGCCAAGCTTATCGCAACCTTAGGCCTACTCACAACCAACCGCTCACTGAATTTGCTAATGATCAAATTAGATTGTTTGATAAATGGATTCGCTCGGCGAAAGCCGAAACATACGAGGCACTCTGGAACATAGTTTTTAATGGAGCATTTTATAGATAATATGCCAAAGAATGTTACACAATTTATTAGAAGTAGGATAGAGGTAGATTCTAAAATAGGGGATTTGGCCAAGATGGCAGAAAACTACCAGTTGGCAGGCAAAAGGCCCAATAAAAATAATTTTACCCCACAGAGTAGCAAAACTTTACCCACAGCCAGTCCAGACCAGCTCATTCTAACCCTTTATCTAATGCACCTTCTGTTTCAGACATAACTAACCCTGTTAAATTGTCTAACCCCACGACACCTAAGAGTGAACCGAAGGGTAATTCTGTTAGTAATATCTCTTCTCCCCGACGTATCTGTGGTCACTGTAAACGTCCAAACCACGTTATTAGCTGTTGTTGGCAGCTGTACTCCAGGAAAAAAAGACCCAATGCTCTAGTTGCGACACAGGGCTTGAGGCTTTCGGAAGGGTTAGGGAGTAAGACCTCCAACCCGCAGTGGTTGGACTTGTTTACCCCATTCTTATTGAAAGGGAGACTACTTTTGTCTGAGGGTTCTTCCTGGAAGGACGTGGTGATCTTCCGAGACAACCAGTGCCGTCCAGACTTTAATTTTAGAGAGTGCTTTGCAAGGTGCCAACACTCTCGACACTGGAGAGGTGGTACTGGTCGAGGGTGTCACTAGTGATACTCGAGCAGTACCCCTCCATAAGGTTACCCTGGAATCTGATTTCCACAAGGGTGTTTGTACAGTCGGAGTCACTTCGTACCTACCTTTCCCTAATGTTGATGTAATAGGTGGTAATGATTTAGCAGGGGATAAGGTAGGGGACTCCAGACTGCCTATTATGTTGCCTACCCCTAAGGTTTGCCTGGATCCACCTGCCGCAGAGGATACTGTTGTGTACCCTGCGTACGCGGTGGCCCGGTCTATGGTACTTAAATGTAAGGGCAGCCCTGTGCTTGCCAAGGTGGTAAATCCCGAGGACACGAGGAACTTTCAGAGTGGTGAAAGCCAAGTGGACTTTGCGGACACATTCATGCCCGACTCGATGACGTGGCTGAGGACACGTCATCGAGTCGGATGACGTGTCCTGCCACCGCCGCCTACCGAGAGTAGTGGGGAGGTGGAGGAGAACACTGTTGAGCCTCGGCCAATGGCATCTGACCAAGGTCTGGACTCGTCCTTGAGTGAGTTACAGAAAGCTGACCCAGTCTTGCAGATTGTCATGAGGCAGCCGTCTCTATGGAGGAAATTGTAGACGCAGCAACTGGGTACTACTACAATGATCTGATTTTGATGAGAAAATGGAGACCACAGAGTGCTCCCTTGTCAAATGAGTGGGAGGTAGTCCACCAGGTTATGTTGCCGACCTGCTAGAGAGAGAGTTTTGGCAGCTGCTCATGATGATCCTATGGGGGGACATCAAGGTATTAATATTACGTATCACAAAATCTTAAAGTATTTTTTCTGGCCCAAGCTGAAAAGCGATGTGACAAAATTTTGTTAATGCATGTATTGTTTGTCAACTTGTTGGGAAACCAGACCAGACTCCACCTAAAGCTCCTCTAAGGCCTATTGTCATGCCAGAGGAACCATTTTCTCATGTGGTAATGGACTGTGTTGGTCCATTACCTAGAACTAAGTCTGGTAATATTTACCTGATCACGATGATGTGTATCACGACTCGTTACCCAGAGGCTTTTGCTGTAAGGAACATCCAAGCAGAGACTGTTGTTGCTCGTATGTTGCAATTTTTTCCCCACTTTTGGACTGCCTCGGGTCGTGCAAACTGACAATGGTACTAACTTTAAGTCTGATATTTTTTAAAAATTTTGTAAGGGACCATGGAATAACTCATAAGGTTTCCAGCCCATACCATCCACAGAGTCAGGGGGTAATTGAACGTTTCCATCTAACTCTGAAGCAGATGTTGAAGACATCGTGCGAGAGTTCCCACACCTTCGGGGAATGAGAATTTACCGTATGTTTTGTTTGCAGCTAGAGAGGGATTACAAAGTTCACTGGGTTGTTGTTCTTTTGAGTTAGTCTTTGGCCATAAAGTTCGTGGACCCTTGCAAATGTTACAGGAGAATCTGTTAGGGAATGTAACGTTAACCGAAGGTTCGGCTTTCTTTGCGCAACACCAGAGACTCAGGGACTACAAGGCGGCGGCAATAAAGTATCTTGGGAAGGCCCAAGAAAAGATGAAAGAATGAAACGATGCTAAGGCTAAGTGGCGGGTATTTCAGCCTGGCGACCCTGTCCTGGTATTAAAGCCTCGAATAGGGAACACTATGTCCCACAAGTACGAAGGCCCCTACATTGTGACAGAAAAGACTGGGGACCTCACGTACAAAGTGAGGCACTCTGACAAGCGAAACCAGGTAATGCTCGTACATGTAAATCGGCTGAAGAAGTTCCAGGGCCCCAGGCCCATTGCTCTAACCAATGTTTCCATATCCAGTGAGGGAGGGGATGATTGTTCTGGGGACCCAACTAATTTCATTCTCAATAATTCTAGTTCTGTGAATGTTGTGGAGGGACTGTCCCATTTGCAGATGGCCCAACGTGAAGTGGTGCAGTCGTTGCTTGATGAATTCTCCAGTCTGTTCGGGGAGGTCCCGACCCAGACTAATGCCATTTGTCCATGATGTCAAGTTGACAGACTACACCCCCATTCGCCTTCAACCCTATCGAGATGAGTCCAGAAAAAAAGGCCATCGTACGGAAGGAGGTCGACTTCTTGCTCCAGCACGGCCTCATCCGGCCGAGCCAGGGCTCTTTGTGCTCGCCCTGCCTTTTGGTCCCCAAACCAGACGGCTCCTGGCGATTATGCACCGACTACTGGCAGCTCAACAAGGTGACCATTGTGGATGCCTATCCGTTGCCCCGTCTCGAGAACTGCATCGACGAAATCGGGAAACGCCACGTATGTCTCGAAATTCGATCTCTCAAGGGGGGTACTATCAAATCCCACTCACTGATCGTGCTAACAACTAAGTGCGTTCATGACACCCGAGGGTGTTTTTGAGTATCAAGTGTTACCGTTCGGGTTGCGTAATGCCCCTGCCACGTTCCAGAGGCTAATGAACTCTTTGCTCGCTAATGTGCCATATTGTCGGGCGTATTTAGATGATATTGTGCTCTTTGATAGTAATTGGGCTGACCACATAGCTAGGTTACACCAGTTGTTCACAATTTTGAAGAATGCAAATCTAACCTTAAATGCAAAAAAAAGTGTCATTTTGGCCAAGGCACAGTGACAGACCTTGGTTATGAAGTGGGCCAAGGAAGTGTTACTTTGGCAAGATAAAATCAGTGCCATTCTCGAGTATCCCGTGCTTCAGTCTAAAAAGGACATTCAACGATTTATCGGTATGTGTGCGTACTATCGACACTTTTGTCAGAACTTTTCCAGTGTTGCCACTCCTCTCACGGACTTGTTGCGGAAGGCTGTTCAATTTAAGTAGTCATCAGACTGTGCAGAGGCATTTAAAAATTTGAAATTGATCTTAGCTTCCGCCCCAGTGCTTGTTAGTCCAAGGTTCGACCGACCGTTTAAAATTCATGTTGACGCGTCTAACTCGGGTGCTGGTGCAGTGTTGTTGCAAACTGGGGATGATCAAGTGGAACACCCAGTATATGTTAACATGTAAAAAGTTTGAAGTTTACCTCACAGGTAATATAGTGGAAGTGTACACAGACCATAACCCACTAGTCTTCCTGACTCAGATGAAGGGGAAGAATAAACACATCCTCAGGTGGGCATTGTACCTACAGGACTTCAATCTGTCTATTATCCACCTACCGGGCTAGCTCAACGTGATAGCCGACGCTCTGTCCCGGTTGCCTGAATAACATTCATCTGGGCCACAGGAAGCCATTTACCAACTGTCATGCTTTAGTTTTTTTTTTGTAGGTTCTCCTGTGACATTAAATATTCTGTGTCAATTTATTTACTTCCCTGTTTTTTTGTGTGTTTTTTTTCTTTCAGAGAATTCCTTTGTACTTTTCTTGCAGAGAAATTGTTGTTTTTGATTGATTTTTTTGTCATTAATTTTCCTTTTTATTCTCTGTATACTCTTACAAAAAAAAATATGACTAACTATTCCAGTAGTCACATTTTTTTTCTGAAGGGGGGAGGGAGTGTTACGACCCTGGGTTCCTCAGTGGAAACCAGAGGTCCAAAATTGAGCTAATAAACTGCCTTTTAGTATTGGAAACGCATCACAAGGTGCATTTGTTTGTATCTTCCCTGCCAGACGTAAGACTATTCTTGTTCTCAAAGAGTATTTAAAGACTGAGCTTGGGGTTGATTATTATTAAATAATAAAATAGGCACCAACTATGTTTACTAATGATTCTAAGTCATTTGTAAAGTAAACCTGAGTAAACTTGGATAGGAATGCTGTACGATTAGTTGAGTAGTCTGCTGGCAGCGAGTGAATTGAGGAGAAGAGTGGAGATGATCGCTCTCACTGCTGGCGTTCGTGTGTCGAGATCTGCTGTGGCTGCACCTCTCCTCTTCTACCTTTCCTTTTACTTATTTCCCTTACCTTAAGTTAAGTATATCCTGTGTTGTAAGTGTGCCTACTCTGGTAGTAAGATTGGTGAGACCTGGGGGTAGTATTTGCCAGTGTTTTTGGGTACCCCTAAGTGTTGTGTTGTGTTGTATTAGAGTACCACGTGGTCTCACTACCCAAAGCTGCATCAAGCTTCAGTTCTTAACCAGTAGTACTTTACCCTAGCTTGTTCTCAGTGTAAACCTTGTATCCTGCATATGTGGACCAAGGCTTTTAACGTAAGATAGTGTGGTAATTATTATTGTTATTGGTGTGAATATATATGGGGGGTGGTTAAGGAGTTAATAAATAAGTTAAAGGAGTATCCATTTTTCTTGGGTAGGAGATCTATGATCAACCACAAGACGGACATTGGGTAGCCAATTATTATTCGGTGGATATTCCACTTGGGGGCCAGGCCTTTTGGATCTCCCATATGTGATAACTCTTAATGCTAACTACTGCCCCTACACTCATGTTATACTATATTCCCCATAGTATAGACTCTCATCTTTAACATATCTCAAGCTCATATTCAGACCTATCAAGAACATTAACTATCATAATTTAACATATAACTAAATTAAGATTATAATACACAGCCTTACATAATAAGAATACATATCAAGAACTCGGTAAATTAAAGATTTTATCACTATATAAAATTAGGTGCACAAAGAATTCATATTGGTAAGACATGGTAACATTGGCACAAGTCGGTACTCAAGGGGGGGGAGGGGGTTAAGGGAGGAACTTCAAGACGTCGGCCAGTCGTTAATACATATGTATACAATAATATATATATACACCATGTGTATCAAAAGTTTATCTAGGTGGAGGCATCACAGTGCCATAACTTCATTTAATATGACAAGGACAATGCAAGGAACAACAATGAAATGGAAATTACACAGTATTTATATGAATAATGCATTCGAGACCTAAATGTATACATTTCCCATCATGGTCCACATAATATTACCTATACAGCATTTATGTAGCATTACATACAATAAGCATACAAGAAGATTTTTCAAGCTACATGACCTTAGGCTTCTGCTATACACTAGACTTGTAATATATATCCACAATTACATGGCATACAACTTTGACACAAATATAATATAGTAGGTTATGTGTGCCATGTTACGTACCCCTATTGGATACGAATATTAAATAATTTACTTGTTCCATGCATCATTACTTGTATGTGCTTATATATTATATCATTACTTGTATGTGCTTATATATTATATCATTACTTGCATGTGCTTATATATTATATCATTACTTGTATGTGCTTATATGTTATATCATTACTTGTATGTGCTTATATGTTATATTTTTTGTAATGATCATCTAGTAGGCTTTACCGTGAGAAAGTTATATTTTGTAATGATGTTATAGTTGGCAACACCGTGAGAAACAGTTATAGTGGATCACCTAGTTGGCAATACCGTGAGAAACATTTACTTCCTGCTATGTTGGGCAGTTACCAGCAATTTCCTCTTTATTTTTATAAATATATAACTATTATATTAAACTACATTACCTCTGTTTATGCATGTGATCTGATCATTCTTTAATTTAGTTAATTAATGATAACCTTACTCCCATTATATGGCTCCATTTAAGTAAAATTAATAAAAAATTGTCAGTCGATATGTTGTGAGGACGCGAGAAGCGACTCTCCGCCTGGGAATTTAGTCAGTATCTGGTAGACTCACGGAGGATAAACATCTAGGAGGTTAAGTGGCTGTTATATATATATTTTGTTTTGCTGTAGTATATTAGTCTGTGGAGACATAAGTTTATTCTGATTTACATGTGATAGTGCCCATCTGTTGATTGAGATATATATATATATATATATATATATATATATATATATATATATATATATATATATATATATATATATAATACTGACAATTAACTGAAATATTTTAATATACAAATTATAGTTTATGTGTAATTGATTATTCCTGGGGTGATTAATTCTAATTCTTGCATGTACGAACCATGGGTTTATACTGGTGACACCTTGAGATTACAGCGTTGTTCAATATCCCTGGACTAAAATATATTTGTCGCTGTTACGTGTCACGAGCAATAAAGTACGGTCAGTAACATGCCACACATTGGCAATACACAATTTAACAATACTGTAATAGACTGTCAAAGAAGATTTACTAATAAATACAATATTCGTGATAGTAGGCTAATCAGCCAAGATATCACTATATAGTTTGAGCACATCACACACCAGCCACAGTATGATCATACTGGTGTATGCGTGGGCATAACAACCACGAGACCACAAGTCTGGCTGGCCTACTCACGTAGTCTACACCGGCTCCATTAAGATTGTCGAAGCCTTCTAGTCAGGTAAGCCTATAATTCATTCATACTAACAATATACACTAATTGATTATGGTTAAGTGAAAATAATAATGTTAACCCGTTCAATTATGGTATAACCAAATTTATTAATTATAACTCCCTATATTTGTGTGAAAGGAATTTTACGGGTGATATTAAATTAAACACAGTTCACTCCGAAGTTATAAATAAGCAATAAGCAAGTTATAAAACAAAATTACAACAGTCCACATTAAATTAATATAATTCACCGGTAGATTTCCCACAGGGGGGGGGGGGATGGGGGACCACATGTGTGTGTTCTCTCGGTAGTGTAGGTAGATATTGGTGTGTTCCCCGTAATATTGGCATAACATGGGGGTAGACGGACCTCTAGTGCTCTAATTGTGGTACCAAGGAGTTCATGAGGCATTTTAATGGGTGGCAAGTAGTTGGCTATTAGTAATTGGGGAAGGCGTGTCCCCGAATGTAAAGATGTTACCACTGGACATGTGGATGGCCGACATTACGTAGGCTTCGGCAAGGGCCATCATCTCGTCCACCTTCGGACTGTACATGTGGTGTGGCATTAGTTGTTGGTGTTGGCAGGTAGATGCAATTGCGGGTGTGGACTGCAGTGAGGCGCTGAGTTGAGGGCTTTGAGGTATAGTCTGAATGTGAGATTGGGGTTGGAGTGGTTTGTGTGTGGGGTGGAGGAGAGGTGCTCGAGCTTCTTGTGCTTTGCTTCGCACTTTGCTCAGAATAGCCTTCTGTGACATCAAAATCTGTGGAGATATGTGACAATATCGTCGTTATCTGGGGGAATGCACTCCAACTCCAATTCTTGTAGGTGTGACGAGGACATCATCATCTATTGGTGAAGGTGTAGCAAGGTCAGCCCCATCTGTGGAATGCTCCTGATCATATTCATTTTAAAGGTGGATCAATGACAATGCTCACTGGTGAGGGTGGTGGTGATATCAACGCCATTTTTATTTATATACAGGAAGATACATTGGGGCACCACGGCACTGAGAGCGGCCACTTGCTCTGGGTGTGTAAACATGACCTGCCAGCTTGGAATATCCTAAAAAAACCTTCTAGATAACATGGCGCATGATCGGAAAACATCATTCATTGGAAGCCTACCAGCCATCCAGAAGGAGTGGGAAAGGAACAACAACAATTCTAATATACCAAGCGCGGAGGCTATAGTCAGGGATGAAACTGAGGCTGAAACTCAGGAAGTTGTAAACCCTGACTCAGTAGGCCAGGATGTAGATGACAGTAGACTAGAAAGTGTACCAGAAGCACTGACAGCTCGATAGGTATAGACACTACGACAGTTCCCGATAGAGCAATTCAGAATAGAAGGACAGACTTATGCAAATTTTATGCAAAGGTCATATGCAGACATAGATATGCTGGTAATAAGAAAGGATTAGAATGCAGTTACCAACATCCCAAAAAATGTTTAAATATGCTTAGGAAAGGTGAGTGTCGATTTGGATCAATATGTAGGTTGTTCCATCCTGACATGTGCCAAACCTCACTGGAGGAAGAAAATGCTATGACCTCAGCTGCCCACACTTTCACGTGAAAGGCACGGAACGCTACATAAAGAGTGGCAAGCAGGGTAATGAATTTGGAGGAAACTATAATTTTTTTATACCAGACCGACAGAGAATTCAAAAGGAGCAGCATGGAGAGTGTATGGAACTGGATGCCAGATCCACTTGCATTCCAGAATTACAGATTCAATTACACACCGACAGGGAACTACAACTACGACAGCAACTGCCCTACAACAATCAGTACTGGTCAGAACAAACTCATTATGTCCACGAATAATGGGCTTGCCGAAAAAGTCTCCCATTCAAACTATCACTAATAGAGTAACCTCATTCATCTTTGCCAACATACAAGGACTGAAAACAAGAACAAACAACAAAGTACAGTTCATAAATGGCCTCCTCACGGAGTCAAATGCAGTATTTGGAGCTTTCACAGAAACCCATGCAGGGGAATTGTTGGACAGTGAGATCTGGATTCCAGGATATAACCTATACAGGTGTGATAGGAAAATTAGGTCACATGGAGGAGTGGGTCTGTATATTAGAGAAGACCTTGTATGCTCGGACCTCCTAAACGTTACAAATGAGGTGGTAGAGGTACTGGGATTAAAAATAGAGAAAATAAATTTAGTGATTATTCTAATATACAAACCGCCAGATGCAACGGCTGAGGAATTCACAGAAAGATAAACAAAATAGAGAATAGCCTTGATAATTTGGAGAACCCGATACCTGATATTATCTTCCTAGGTGACTTCAACTTGCCTAGTCTCAGGTGGAAAATAGCAAACAATAATATTATACCAGGAAATCTATCGGGACCTAACCAACCACAGATTAGAAAACTACTTAGATTCTGTGACAAATTTTCACTCGATCAGCAAATATCGGAGCTAACGAGAAATGAAAATATTCTAGATCTGGTCTTTACGAACAATGAAGACATAATCAGAGACATTGATATATCAGATACCACATATACTCAGATCACAAGCTCATTGAAGTGCAAACGACCATCAATACTCAGAATAGACCTAAAACGTTGATAAAGCGAGAGGGGCTATTCAGTAAATTCAATTTTAATAATAAAAGGATAGACTGGGAGATAATAAACAGGGAACTTACAAACATTCCATGGGAAACTATTCTAAGTAATACAAGTCCTACAGAAGGAATAGAAAAACTGACTTCGGAAGCGTATCAAGTCTGTCTGAAACATGTTCCTTTGAGGAAAGCCAGAGAGATCTAACGTAGAAAGAGAACGCAGACGACACTATAAACGCAGGAAAAAAATAACGGAACTGCTTATGCAGACACGAATTTCCCCGTCAAAGAAGGAATAATTTAAATAGGGAGATTGAAGAAATCGAGCTGAAATTGAAATACTCATATGAAACTGAAGAAAGGCAGTTAGAACAGAAAGCAATTCAGGAAATAAAGAAAAATCCAATTTCTTCCTTCTCATATGCGAAATCAAAAGCAAAAACCACTGCCAATATTGGACCTATTCGTACAAGTGAAGGTTCATACACGAAGGATGACAAAGAAATTAGTGAAATCCTAAAAAAGCAGTATGAGGACATGTTTAGCACTCGAATAAACAACATGAAAGTGGAAGATCCAGACAATTTCTTTATGCGGGATATTCAAACCCCTGTAAATATAACTGATATCAACACGAGCGCACTAAATTTTGAAAGAGAAATTGAAAACATGCCCATGCACTCGGCCCCAGGTCCAGACTCATGGAATTCAATATTTATAAAGAAATGCAAAGTGCCGGTAGCACAGGCACTCAGTATAGTGTGGGGGAAGAGCTTTGACACGGGGAGATACCAGATGAACTTAAAGTAGCAGACAGACATAGCCCCTCTACACAAGGGAGGGAGCAAAGCATTGGCAAAGAATTATAGACCAGTTGCACTAACATCGCACATCATAAAAGTATTTGAGAGAGTGATTAGGAGTCAGGTCACCAATTTCATGGAGACAAATGACCTTCACAACCCAGGCCAACATGGATTTCGAGCGGGAAGATCGTGCCTCTCACAGCTACTTGAGCACTACGACAAAGTCACTGAGGCATTAGGAGAGAAACAGAATGCTGATGTGATATACACGGACTTCGCAAAGGCTTTCGATAAATGTGACCATGGCGTGATAGCACACAAAATGAAGTCAATGGGAATAACCGATAAAGTAGGACGCTGGATACTCAGTTTTCTGTCAAACAGGACTCAGCGAGTAACGGTCAACCATATAAAATCTAGTCCAAGTGCAGTTAAAAGCTCTGTACCTCAGGGTACAGTCCTTGCACCGCTGCTTTTCCTTATTCTCATATCGGATATAGACAAAAATACAAGTCACAGCTTCGTATCATCCTTTGCAGATGACACAAAAATCAGTATGAAAATTACCTCGGCTGAAGACATTGAAAAACTTCAAGCTGATATTAATAAAGTTTTCGACTGGGCATTAGAAAATAACATGATGTTTAACAGTGATAAATTCCAGGTACTCAGGTACGGTAAAAATGAGGACCTTAAACATAATACAGAGTACAAAACACAATCAAATGTACAATAGTAGGAAAACAGCATGTAAAGGATTTGGGAATAATAATGTCTGACGACCTAACGTTTAAGGAGCATAACC
This sequence comes from Procambarus clarkii, assembly GCF_040958095.1. Taxonomy (NCBI): domain Eukaryota; kingdom Metazoa; phylum Arthropoda; class Malacostraca; order Decapoda; family Cambaridae; genus Procambarus; species Procambarus clarkii. The sequence continues at coordinate 22,249,490 of NC_091161.1, read as the reverse complement.
AAGCAAATATTGCAACAGCCAGAAAAATGATAGGATGGATTACGAGAACTTTCAAATCCAGGGATCCCATCACAATGGTTGTACTCTTCAAGTCACTTGTGTTGTCCCGTCTTGAGTACTGCTCAGTACTCACTTCCCCCTTCAGAGCAGGAGAGATTGCTGAAATAGAGGAATACAGAGAACATATACGGCACGCATAGACGCAATAAAGCACCTAAATTATTGGGATCGTCTCAAAGGCCTCCAAATGTACTCACTAGAAAGAAGACGAGAGAGATATCAAATAATATACACCTGGAAGATACTGGAGGGCCAAGTACCAAATCTACACAGTAAAATAACAACGTACTGGAGTGAACGATATGGAAGAAATTGCAGAATAGAACCAGTGAAGAGCAGAGGTGCCATAGGCACAATCAGAGAACACTGTATAAACATCAGAGGTCCGCGGTTGTTCAACGTCCTCCCAGCAAGCATAAGAAATATTGTCGAAACAACCGTGGACATCTTCAAGAGGAAACTAGATTTATTCCTCCAAGGAGTGCCGGACCAACCGGGCTGTGGTGGGTATGTGGGCCTGCGGGCCGCTCCAAGCAACAGCCTGGTGGACCAAACTCTCACAAGTCAAGCCTGGCCTCGGGCCGGGCTTGGGGAGTAGAAGAACTCCCAGAACCCCCATCAACCAGGTATCAACCAGGGGGGTTAAGAGGGTACATAGTAATGATGACTTTACATTCTCGTAAAGCCACTAGCACGCATAGTGTTTCGGGCACTATTTCGGGCAGAAATGGCAGAATCTATTGCGTGCACCCGATCATATTTTCGGTTCCCCGGTGAAAGGCCACCATCATGTTATACTTATGCACTTCCTGTCTTGCTAATGACTTGTGTCCACATAAGTGACGAGGGAGGCGTCTTGTGCTCTAGAAATCAGTTCATCTGAGCAGTCGAAAACTCCTGGCTTGTTTCAGCAAGGACAAGTGGTGGCTGTGTGTAGAGACAGTGCTTTGTCTTTGAATTGTTATTAGTTGGACTGACGTTCCCAGGATAGGCGAAGTTCAATAACGAGACGGCAGGACTGGCCGTCTATTGAGAAGTTTGTCTTAGTGTGTGCTGGATACTTCTGCCAGGGTGTTGCTGGATACTTCTGCCAGGGTGTTGCTGGAGAGACGAAATGGGGTGTCTGACACATTGATGTTACGATGTAGGTCTGGCCCATGTTGTGTTGAGTATGGTGAACTCACCAGTGTGAGGACCATTGAGCGTGGGTGACGTATAACACAAGATAGTGGACTCCCAGCAGTAGAAGACTGCAGAATTTGTCGTATTAGTGTCCTGTGCAAAAGTGACACTCGCAATGTTCATATGTAAATATATAGTGATTATACAGTATATATTATATCTGGGAAAGTGCTGATTAGTATTGTCTACCCCCCCCCCTTTTCCTTCACGATTACTTGCTACTGCCAATTCTCTATAACTTACTATTGACTTGAGGTGAGATCAATGAAGAAGAGGCATCAAGCCCATTAGCAGCGATTGAGATAAAGAACCCGGTTACTGGTCGAGTGAGGCCCTAACACCTTCCGTGTGAGGCATTGGTTGTAGTAGATAAATAGGCATAATAAGGGAGATATTAATAAGGTATTATATATTTCACTGAATAGAACGTGAAATAATAGAAACAAATTAAACAAATTTAGATTTAGCAAAGACCTGGGTAAATACTAGTTTGGTAACAACGTTGTTGACTTTTAGAACAAATTACTGGGTAATATAACAGTGTAGGATCTCTTGAGTTTGGGTGGATATTAATAGGAGCTGCTTCGTATGGGCCAATAGACCTTCTGCAGTTTCCTTCATTCCTATGTTCTTATGTTTTAATTCTTGTTACCGATTTGTTCATGCTCTATCAAATTAATTCCATGATTACGAGATTCAAACATACTGGAATAGTATACACACGGCTTTAAAAACGTATCGTATAACAGCACCATTCACTTCAAAGAATATTATGTCCGCTGCTTGACAAAATATTTAGTTTAATATTTTAAAAAATTTCAGTACATACTTCTTTTGTTGTCAGTCTTTGAACATTATCAACAGCATCTTCATCATTAATATGAAACTAGTAAAATCTCCCAGAGTTCTTTTACTGATGTCTAATGCCCTATGATACGAAACATCTGAATTGATGTTAATACATCCAATGTTGTCCTCAATGATTTAAAACCTACATCACTTGTATACTTTTCATACCTGCAATGTGTTCCTGCATTGTAACCCGAACTCCCTCACACACCTGTAGCGCCCTCGCACATACCTGTAGTTCCCTCACACACCTGTATACATATCATACCTGCAATGTGTTCATGTATTGTAACCTGAGCTCCCCACGTGTTGCGACCAAGTGGTTTTAACAGCAGTGACCATGTAGAGGGGACGGTGGACATTACCTGTAGCTCCCTCATACACACCTGAAGCGCCCTTGCACACACCTGAAGCTCCAACACACCTGCAATAGAAAAGACCTTTTAAGCATATCTCGAGCAAATTAATTAGTGCATAACCTTTAAAATGTATATTTAAATCTATACAAGTACATATATGTAAGGGACATTTGCAGACATTCAGGAAATATAAAAGAATTAGAATGCAGTTATAACCATCACCAGAAAGTGTTTAAATATACTAAGGAAAGGAAAATGTCGCTTTGAATCAACATGTAGATTTCTCCATCCTGTCATGCACGAAACCTCACACAAGGAAAGAAAGTGCTACGCCCTCAGCAGTCCATACTTTCACGTGGAAGGCACAGAACGCTAAATAGAGTGGCAAACAGGAAAATGGCTTTGGAGAAAAGCCAGTTTATATATATACCCAGGCGAAAGAGGTTTCAAAAGGTTGAACATTGTGCATGGAACTGGCTGGAAGACCCACTTGCATACCAGAATCACACATGCAATTACACCCCACAACAAATCTCCAGCTACGACAGGCAACAACCCTGCAACAATCAGTACTGGTCAGACCAAAACCGACATGCCCACACAATGGACCTGCCTGAAAAATCATCAAATTACCCCAAATAGAGTAACCTCGTTCATCTTTACCAACATACAAGGTCTGTAAACAATAGAAAATAACCAAGTACCGTTCATAAATAACCTCCTCACTTAGCCAAATCCATGCAAGAGAACTTTGACAGTGAGATCTGGATACCAGAATATAATCTATATAGATGTGATAGGGTAATTAGGTCACATGGAGGAGTAAGTTTGTATACAAGAGAGGACCTTGTATGCTCTGAGCTTAACTCTAGAAATGAGGTGGTAGTTAACTACTGGTAATAAAAAAAAAAACTTATAAATTCTAATATTCAAACCACCAGATACAACGGCTGAGGATTTCACAAATCAGAGAGAATAGTCTCGATAATCCAACTGGCAAACCCAATAAATGATATCTTTCTAGGTGATATCAACCTGCCCAGTCTAAGATGGAGACTAGCGACCAAGATTATTATACCAGGAAATCTGTCTGGACATAACCAACCACAGATTAGAGAACTACTTAGATTCTGTGACAAATTTTCACTCAACCAGCAGATAGTAAACTAATTACGAAAATATTCTAGATCTGAACTTCACAAACAAAGGAGACAATCAAGGACATTACAGTCTCATACCACATACTTAGATCACAAGCTCATTTAAGAGCAAACTATCATAATACCTGTACTAAGCCTAAAACAATGATCATGTATGAGGGGTTATTCATAAATTCAATTTTAATAATAGGATAGACTGGGAAAGATAGACGGAACTTAAAATAATTCCATTGAATGTTTTCAGTAATAATAATCCCACACAAGACATAAAACAACTGACTTCCCAAGAATACAGTCTAAAACTTATTCCTTTCTTGAAAGCCAGAAAGAGGACCAACGTAGAAAGAACAATCAGACGCGACTGCAAAAGAAGGAAAAAAACTGCTAAGGAGACATGACTATCTCAACAATAAAAACAATAATTTAAACAGTTTTAAAAAATCTAGCAATGACTAAAGCAATCATATCAAATTTTAGAAATGCAATTAAAACACAAATATGACATTCAGGAGAAGGAAAAGAAAATATTCCTTCACATATGCGAAAAAAGCAGAAGCCACAGTCAATATTGGACCTATTTTACAAGTGAAGGTTCATACAGAGGATAACACGGTAATCGTGATATCCCAACTCCTGAAAATATAACTGATACAGACACGAATTCAGCAGATTTTGAAGGAGAAATTGACAAAATGCCCATGCACTCAATAGGTATAAAGGAATGCCAAGTGCCAGTAGCATTGTGTGGAGAAAGAGCTTGCATACAGGGGAGATACAAGATTTGTTTAAATCAATAGGTTTCATATTTTGCTCCTCTTTACAAGGGAGGGAGCAAAGCAATGGCTAAGAATTATTGACCAGTCGCTCTAAACGTCCCACACAATAAAAGTATTTGAGAAAGGGATCAGGAGGCAGGCTTCCAGTTAATGGAGACCCATGACGACCTCAACCCAGGTCAACATGGATTTAGAGTGGGAAGATCATGCCTCTCGTAGCTACTTGACCACTACGACAAAATCACTGGGGCATTAGAAGAAAAACAATGCAGTTTGTATATGCAGACTTCACAAAGGCATTTGATACATGTGACCAGAGTGATATCACAAAATAGGTCAATGGGAATATCAGATAAAGTAGGTCGGTTGTTATGGTTGAGGCTGAATAGAAACAATCTTCATCCACATGGTTTTATTCTCAGCCAATCACAACAACAACAAAACAATTATCAGGTACATGAAATATTATTAACAAGATCATAAACAAAAGAGCATCTGCTCCAAACATGCTACCTCCAACATCTGTAGTACTCAATCCCAACATTCCTCCCCTTTTAAATAAACTATCCCTACAGGTAAAGTCTATCAGGCGGTCGTATGACTTCCTTATTTTCTCAACTGGGAGTCCTGACCTGTTACTTATAATAATCTATAATAATAATAATCTTTATTTAGGTAAGGTACATACATAAAGAGATTTACAAAGTTTGTTGGCTTTATAGATAGAGCTAGTACATACAATGCCTAAAGCCACTATTACGCAAAGCATTTCGGGCAGGAAACATTCTTCTGAATTACTCCTTGTAGACTCCATAGGGTTAACTGTATCCCCATTACCCTCTGCTGCCCCTTGCTCTGCCTCCCGGTCTCCTGCAGGTGCTGCTATCCCTTCATTATAAGGATGGATATCACTAGTTGCCCCACCCCACCTGAAGGGTCTTCAAAATTCCCTGTGAACCTTGGCATGAGCTGATCTGCATGCTTTTTCCAATTAATGTTCCCAAAACTCTGCACTTGCACAGTGAAATTCCTGTGGCCCAGGACTTCCCTAATTTTTCCTTCCACCCAAGGCTTTCCACTTCCAAAATTCCTTGCATATACTGCATCCCCCTCATTAAACAACAATTTCTCTCCCTGAGCCAACTGTCTGGCCAAGCTAGTTACCAATTTCTCTTTATTGGGATCTGTCTTTTACTGCTTCCATGTGCACTTTAAAGTGCCTATTAAGCAGATTACAGGACTCTGATGAAATATGAGCTTAAAACTGTCTCTGACTAATTTTGCTCTCAAAGTAGACTCTGGCGAATTTCTGTTGATAATTGGACTCTGATGAAATATGAACTTAAAACTGGGCTCTGACTAATTTTGGTTTTTACAGGTGAAATAGCCGTAAATGGATATAAAACTAAATGTTATGGATAAGTTGTCTGTTTTCCTTAACAAAACATCTAAGACAATATTCTCTGAAAATGGTCCTTTTACAAATTCGGTCATAAACATATAAATAAACTTATATGATTATTTGAAACTCTGAAAATAGTTGTAAGGAAATAGGAGAGAGAGAGAGAGAGAGAGAGAGCAGGGACGGTCCAGATATTATGGAGAAGATAAGATAAGATATGATAAGAGGCGACCTACACGAAGCGTCTGGCTGGCCGAGCCTAAGGTAAATAAAGGTGACGCGAGAGATTGCGAGGTAAGGGGGGGAGGGAGGTGATGTGAGGTACGAGACCTGAAAACCCTGGCTCCCATAGGTGATTTTCTAAATTTACCTGAAAAACTATGGCTTACATAGACGATTTTTTGTAAGTTGAAAACAGGTAAAATATGTCCGTAGAGTTCTCCTGGAAACCCTAAAGCGCTACACACGATATTTGAATTTCTCCCACAAGCCCTTAACAAACTTCTAAGTCTCGGAAATTATTTTCATCATAAGAAATCCTTACTTCTAAAATCTGTGACTGACAAAATTTACCTGAAAACCCTGGCTCACACGCGGGATATTTCCCAGAAAAAAAAAGTTACCTGTGAGCTGTACATCTCACAGGGGTCCTCTGGCCAAAAAAAAAAAAATACCTGTGAGCTGTACATCTCACAGGGGTCCTCTGGCCAAAAAAAAAAAAAAATTACCTGTCAGCTGTACATCTCACAGGGGTCCTCTGGCCAAAAAAAAAAAATGACCTGTGAGCTGTACTCCCTACTACAGACTTTATCGGTAGTCCATCGAGGCGAAATTAAACGTTCAGGAGGTCAAGGAAAATCACAAAACGGTGAAGTATTTTCAGGATATAGTGGTTGAGGGCAATAATGAAATATTGAGTGATGAAATGAAGGAAAGTGAAGTGTGTGTGAATGATGATAGTCGTAGTGAAAGGAAGAACCCTATAATTACACAAAATGAAGGAATCATTTGGGCCAATAATGGACGTCACAGGGCTGAAAAAATCTCTTGAGAATCGCAATGTCGCTTTTACTGGTGAACTTGGGAGGAGGTGGGAGATGTTATACAAGGTATGGCTATCATTTAGTGAACTTATTGGGGATGACTTAGACAGTGAATTGATTAATAATGGATCACCCTAGACTGAAAGTGTTGTCATGAAATGTTAATGGTTTAAGAAACAGGGTTACAGATGTTCATTGTTATGTGATGGGAAATGATATTGATGTTGTAGCTCTCCAGGAGACAGGGGATAGGAATGAAGGATTATTGAAATTAAATGGCTATAAAGGGTTTAACCTCTTCTCCGCAAATAACATCAGAGGCACGTCGATTTATGTTAAGAACTCCATACCAGCAGAGTTAGTAGAACCGCCATCAAAAACGCAAGGTATAGAGAGTGTCTGTTAAATTATCGTTAAGGGAAGGGGAATTTATTGTAGTTAATTTGTATGTATCCAGGAACTGCTTCGACGCTAACTATTTACCTGACTGCATTTATACTAATCCTTCACTGGTCATTGGGGACCTTAATGCTCGGCACACAAGCCTTGAGACAGTGGGTAGTATTAATGCTAATGGGGTCAAGTGGTTACAGTATCTACAAGATCATCCAGATACCTGTCTCTTGGGAAACAATGAACCAACTCACATCAGGGGAGGACGGCTTGACTATGCCTGCATTTTAAACTCTCAGGGGATTATGGGGGAGGCTCGGGTTGTTCGGGAACTCCTTAGTGACCATTTTGCCTTGAACGTTGAATTACCACTGGGGAAAAAACAAGTCCACTTTCAAAGGAAAAGGCTAAATATTAATAAAGATATGAAAAATTATTTTATTCAAAATATAGGAGATTGGTATCAACAATACACGCCGCTCTGCGTTGATAGTTTTTACGAGGACATGGTCGAGAACAGAGAAATTAGTACAGAGGGAAAATAACGGGGGCAGGCGAAGCAAGACGCATGGACTTAGGAAATTTAAATATTCCAATGATCAGCAAGTCAAGGGGTGGGAGAGAATGCTACGGAGTGCACATAAAGAATGGTTAAAAATGGAATGAGGGATGAAGGGAAAAATACAATGTTGGAAGTGGCTAGGGAATGCAGTCAGGTGAGGAAGGAGGCGCGGGACAGATACTGGCAAGACTTTGCTCAGTCCATTGGTAATACTAAGAACCTTAAAGACATATGGAGAGCAGTAAACAAAATCAGGGGTTGTAAGACCAAATTCATTGCTCACTCAGATCCAGGGAAAGTTGCTAATGAGTTAGTAGATAAATGGGCAAGTGCTGCTGGTATGGAGTCCTTACCTGCAGACACGAGAGTCACCATTGAGTCATGGGAAAATATTAGAAATGGAGTAACTTTATGTGCCTTTAATACAAGATCTATAACATGCACTGAGATAACTCACGATGAGCTACTGGATGCTATAAAAAGTGGCAGCTCTACTGCTCCGGGAAAAGATGGAGTAACGTATGACATTCTTAATTATTTAGCCGGTATGAAACCTAGTCCCTTACTTGATTTGTTTAATATGAGTTTTAGAGAAGGAAAGTTACCAAGAAAATGGAAAGAGGCTGTCATCATTCCTATCCCTAAGTCAAACGGAGGCTACAGACCTGTCTCCTTAATATCCTGCTTTTGTAAAATGATGGAAAGGATTTTGTTAAATAGGCTACTCTACCTTGTAGGTGATAACATGTCCAGTAATATCTGTGGTTTTATCAAAGGCAAAAGTACTGCGGATTGTCTCAAAGTGTTTGTCTAATGTGGATGACAATTGTAGAGTTTTTGTTGATCTACAAGGAGCATTTGATAAAGCCAATGGGGAAGTAATCTTATACGAATTAGCCAATCTGGGAATAACAGGGAGATTGCTACACTGGATAAGGGATTATCTACAAGGCAGAAAAGGTCAGGTGTATTACCAGGGATACATGTCTGAGGAACGGAGGTTTCAGTTAGGTACCCCACAAGGGGGAGTATTAAGTCCCACCTTATTCAATGTATTAATGAACAGATTAGCATCAGAGATGTATCCTCCAGGGGTCACGACGATCATATATGCTGATGACATTCTTATACAAGGCACTTCTGGGAACAAAATTCAAGATGCTCTTAACATACTTGGTACAACCTGTCACAAGTTAGGCTTAGTTATAAATGTAGATAAAACCAAATACGAGTATAGGAAACGAAGAAATATAACACTTACTCTAAATGGTGTGGAACTGAGCCGTGTACAGAAGTACAAATATCTGGGCATGTATGTTGGATACACATGTGAGAGTAAAAATGCTGAAATAAATCATATCAGCACCTTATGTAAAGCCCGTCTGCATCCTCTAAAAGCACTGGCTTTTTCTGGTAAAGGTGTTGGGGTACCTATCTTACGGATGTTATACATAAGCACTGTTCGCTCCCTGATAGACTACGCAGCACCCGTATTGTCTTACACAGGCCAAGGCAGAATTCAAAAAATAGAGCTGATACAGAACGAGGCTATGAGGATTATTCTTGGATGTCAAAGAAATGCAATGATTGAAATAATGAGGATGGAATTAAATTTACAGTGTGTGTGTGATAGAGTCCGTGACATTAACACTAGAGTATCTATTCGTTTCATGCGGAGAAAAGGAGGGGATAAGCTGTTTGAGAGCGTTCAGACCTGCTTGAGTGACGTACACACTTCCAGGAAACTGAGGGAGACACGCTATACGAGAGGATTAGCTCATGACCTCAGGGAATACGACGTACTTGACTGCTGTAAACCCTCTCGACAGTGTAATATGTCTGCTCCCTGGAAAGTACAGAAAATAGACGTCGAAATTGTACCCCTCAAGGTGAAAAAGATTCATCATGAACCGGGACAATTACGGTGTTTGTATGGAAGCATGATATCTCGGTTACCAAGAGGCAACAGTTTACATGTATATTGCGACGGGTCGGTGGCGGAAGATGGCAGGGCAGGGTGTGGTGTCCTAATAAGGGATTATACGGAGTTTGGGACTGTGGACAGGATAATTGAACTCCGGCTTAGTAATTATATATCATCCACACAAGCTGAACTGCAAGCCATTCTGGCGTGTTTGGAGGAAGTACGTCATGACGACAAAAATGTTTTTGTATTTGTCGATAGCCGAGGAGCACTGGAGTCCTTAAACAGTCGAAACCCAGTCTTCATGTCTATAGTGGAGGACTGTAAGAGAAGAATAACTGAGATACAGCTGAAAGGTTATAGTGTGAAATTCATGTGGATTCCATCTCATGTTGGAATAGTGCTCAACGAGGTGGCGGATGACTTGGCCAAACGTGCCACATCAAAACCACAAGTTGACATTGAATGTGAATTCACAATGAGACAAATAAGAAGCAAAATCAGAAATATTCAGGCACAGGCGGGAGTGGAGAGGAGAGAGATAATGTATGAGAGAAGTCAAACCATGCAACACTACATGTATGTGATTCAAAACACCCATTTCACTTATGGTAAAAGGAGAAATGCTTGGAGTGACTGTGTACATGCGGCTCAGGCTTGGGTACAAATATTACTGGGAATATGGGATAGATGTTCATGGTAATGACACGAAGTGTAAACTATGTGGTATGTTAAGGTCTCACACCCTTGCCCATTATATTCTTGATTGTCCGTTGATTAATGTATATAGAAACACTGAGATAAGGACTGTTCCTGAACAAATAGCCTGGATGTGTCACAACGGAAAGGTTGATGATTCTTGAGAGATATAAGAATTTTGCACCAAGATTGTAATATTTTGTTGAATTATCTGCAGGTGTCTTGCAAATTGTCTATACAGTATACCTAGGTCATAAAAGTATTTGTGTGTACGTCTGATACCATACTACTTGTGAGGGAGGAAATGTATATTTTTACCTCTCAATGTTTGGTAATATGTTTATTTGTGATGTGTGTCTATGTGTATATTAACACGTTGTACTGAATGGGGTGAGAATAGCTTGAGCTACCTCATCCCTTTGTGTGTATTTTACCTCAATAAACTTATTTCAATTTCAATTTCAATTCCACTGACTGGCCAAGCTAGTTACCGATTTCTCTTTTTCGGGATCTGTCTTTTACTGCTTCCATGTGCACTTTAAAGTGCCAATTAAGCAGTAATTCAAAAAGATTTACCAGTAGTAGAATGAACAGTTTTCCTTTGATTATATAAAAAGCTACAAAGCCTTGTATTATTAGTACCTTCCGTAAACCGCTTTAACCCTTCTTTCAAGGATCTCACTGCTAGACCACTTGAAGAAGGATTATAGGGGGCAGGTGTTACATGATTAATACCATTTTTTCGAAAAAAAAAAATCCTCCATTTACACAAACAAAATAAGGAGCATTGTCTGAGACAATTATGTCTGGCAATCCAAAATTACAAAATGTTTTCCTTAGTAATACAGAAGTTACAGATGATGTGGAATTACACACATGCACATCCAGAAATTTGGTGTATGAATCCACCACCACTAGGTAATATTTGTTATCCATAGGTCCAGCATAATCTATATGAAGTCTAGACCAGGGTTTTCCAGTGCATGGTCAAGAAAGTACTGGGGCCTGTGGTTTCTGATAATTCTTAAAGCAAATATGACAATTTTTTTTACCTCGGCAATATCCTGGTCTATATTTGGCCACCAAATCCAACTTCTAGCTTCAGCTTTCATAGCATTTATGCCATTATGGCCTACATGCAGCTGTTCCAAAATCTTACATCTTAGTTCCCCAGGCACCACCACTCTAATCCTATACAAAGAGTACATCCTGGTGAATACTAAGGTCAGCCTTTACTGCAGCATACTCTGAAATAATAATTATCATTTCAACCATATTTTACATATTTTATCAACAGACTTTATTTGGGATCTCTACCAGTTGCCTTCCTAACAGTCTGGAATGAAATATCCTCAAAAGACAGATTCCACCAGATGAACATACTCCACTGGAATACTGGAATTTAATTCTTCTGTCACCGGCAATCTACGTAATGCATCAGCTACTACATTATCCTTGCCTGGCTTAAACTCTAAATCATACTCAAACTGCGAGAGTAGTAATGCCCATCATTGAATTCTAGCATTGGCATTAACTGGAATCTGCTTACCTCTGCCAAACAATCCTACCAGGGGTTTATGGTCTGTTCTAGCAAGAAATTTCCTCCCCAGCAGAAAATACCTCAGTTTTTTTACAGCATATACCAAAGCTAAGGCTTCTTTAAGAGAATAATTCTGTTCTGCAGGAGATAATTTCTTGCTAGCAAAATATACTACTTTATCCTGACCATCTACTTCCTGTAATAACACACAACCCACTCCTACTGGGGAAGCATCTACCTCCAGTTTTAACGGGAGTCTACCTGTAAAATTTGTGAGCACTGGAGAATTGATCAATTCCTGCTTAATATTCCTGAGTGCATTCTCCTCTCTTGCTGCCCCACTTAAATCAAGCCCCTTTTTCAACAATTCATACAAGGGTGCTAATTTTGTTGAAAAGTTCTTCACGAACTTACAAAAATATGTAACCATCCGAACAAAAGGGCATCTACTATTGCCGCTACATTTATGTGGAGGAGTAAAGCCCTTGCCTGAAACATGGTACTACAGGTATTCAATGGCCTTGATCTTCAACGTTGTTTTTCCCTTATTAATCTTCACATTGTGCTTTTGCAAAAGATTCAATACTTGTTCTAATCTAGCATCACACACTTCCTCATTCTCTCCACATACAATAATATCATCTAAAAAACTAGCCACACCTGCAATGTTTACTAACAACTGGAACATGAATCTCTAAAAAAGTGCTGGAGACGAGGAGAGTCCAAAAGGAAGTCTTTTATACTTAAATAACCCCTTGTGGGTATTAATCAGTAACAATTTCTGGCTCTCCTCTACAGGAATTTGCAAGTATCTTTCAGGTCAATCTTAGAAAAAATTGCCCCTTGCAGACCACTGACAACTACTCATCTATCTTAGGTAAAGGGTACTTCTCAGTGTATACGGTTGTTCAGTTCCTTGAAGTCTGCACAGATTCTCAAGGATTTCCGATCTGCCTTTAACACTGGTACAATTGGGGCTGCCCACTCGCTAAGTGTAATTGGCTCTAAGATGCCTTCTGCCACATGCTTTTCCAGGGTTGATTCTACCAATTGCTTGTAATGAAACGGCACTGTTCTTGCTTTGAAAAATTTAGGTGAAGCCCCACTTTTCAGGTGAATTTTTGCCACCATGCTATTAATTGGCTTATCTGCCTCCACTGAATATTTATCTAACATTTGTTCAGCACTTTTAATTGTTTTAACTACCGACAATTCATCTAGGCCCGCCAAGAAAATTCCTACTTTTTCCATGAGATCCTTACCACATAGGCTAGGATTATGTGAATCCACTACATAAAAATCCTGGACAATTTCTTTTCCATTATAACCTACTGTTGCCGACACCTTGCCATAGACCTTAATCGGTACATTATCATATGCACTTAATAATTTTTTACCTGGTTTTACATTCAATTGCAAGGTATCTGCCCAATCTCTAGACAATGTTGACACTGCAGTACCAGTGTCCAGTTCCAAGGGAACTAACTTCCCATTAATTACAAAATTCACCACTTGTGACTTCACTGAACATACCTTTTCTTTCACCGAATATAGTCGGGTTTCCTCACCTGCAGCTTCTTCAGACGGGTTACCTTCCTCTACTGCCTTGACCACATTGCCACTACCTCTTCTTCCTGCATTCCCTGGTCGTCGTGTCTCCCAGGCTTTGCTGTTCCTGTTCAGATATTCCCTACACACACTCTGCAAGTGTCCCTCCTTGTTACAAAAGTTGCATATATATAGGCACGAAATTTGCACTTGCTACTTATGTGATTGTATCCACAGTGTTTACATCTGGTCTAGCCCTGTACGACCATAATTTCCTGAGTAGAAGTCTTACTTCTAAATGCCCTTTCCAGGTTCAATATCTTCTCGAGCACTGTCCATAAAGTCATCGATTGTAGATCCAAATTTCCTGCCACCTGGTTAGGGAAATAATTCTCCTTTTCCACTGCCAAGAACAACTGGTCCCTAACCTTGCTGTCCAACTGTGCTCCGAAGTTGCAGTGGTTAGCCAAAGCCTTCAATTCCGCTAATAAATTCTGTACGGATTGCTACTGCTTTTTCGTCCTCTTCTGGAAATCCTTCAAACTCCTGTGATATGATGGTTTCACCACATACTGACGTTTAAGCAGGGCAATCAGGTCTACATAGGTCTTCGTGTGAGG